>NW_020219887.1:0-12997 GCF_003070985.1 Temnothorax curvispinosus | reverse complement strand
ATTTTTTATTGTCTTTTACTTATTGCGGAGTACTGAAATTTGTCGTTAGGTTTTTAGATTCGGCGTAGTTAGGGCATTATGCCTGACTAATATATTTGTGAGAGGTGTATTTGCGCTTGAAAAGGACCGGATCCACGGTCGAAACGTAGTGTTTTAGATCAATAAAATTTGGCCAGTTGGGTCGCTTACAATATCTCTGTTAATTTTAATTATTCACTGGCGACTCAAACTCTCTAATATTGTTATTAACAATTATGTACAGCTCTTGCTTAGCACAAATTTTTTTTAGCATGAAAATTTTATTTCAATTTTCAGTTCTGTATATGACTCAATTTTATATAAGTTGAATTTTAAATACATAAATGATTCCACTAACTATCTTTGTTTTTATTTCTGTTTAAAGCATCAACGTGTAGATGCACGTATAGACCTTTAGATCCTAGGGTTGGAAACTTGATTGATCCTGGTGCAAATAGTCATTTCGAAAGGTTTAATAAGACCCGTAACAATAAAACGTAATGATCAAAATAAAAAATCGACATTATTGAATTATCTTAATTAAATTAAAGATATTGATCATTAAACGCGAATGGTATTATTAAAGAATAAGAAGGAAACTAACGATCATTCAATTGAATAGTAAATCAAATGGATTATTTTATTTACGGCAGTACTAAATAACGAAACGATTAGATGAAAAACGATTAGACAAAAAACGATCTGGTACAATAGTTTACAAGAACGTAATCAATATAAATCAATAAATGTTAATTATTTAATTATTTTAATTTTTATTTTGATAACCGTCGTAAAAAAACCAGTCACTTGTTAAATAGAGAGAGAAAAAACGAAAGCTTGCGAGAGATCCAGAAAACAACGAGTAATAATAAATAGCGTTGATTTTATGATTTGAATCCGCTTTAGACACAGAAACCTGCTTCTTGGGTGATTGGATTCTCTGTCTCAGTTGTGTTCACTGGGGAGAGGAGTTTTATCACTAATATCATTACAAAAGTATGTGATAGTAGCATGCATGAAAGTGTGATTTGTTTCGAATTTTCGGTGCTTGCTGTGCGGCATCGAGATTCAGAAACATATAGTCTCCGATCTGTCAGAACAAGAACTATAAAGAGGCATTACGACTGCGACATTTGAACAAAAGGTAATTAATCTTGTTTTTACAGAGGAAAACGATACTTTCGTAATGGCGGAAGATAATATATGGCAGATAACGAGCAAAACCGAGAGGACGGCGACGGTTCACAAAAACCAAAAGGTCAAGTGACTGCTACGGCTATTATGGAAAATTTCGAAGCTCTAGCCTCTGATGAGATTCACGAACACGGTCAGAACTCAGGTAAAATTAGCGAGATTGTTTGGAACATGGCTTGATTAATCCCGATGGATAACGAATCGCAGGGTATTAAGAATGTCTAATCTTTACAAAAGAACAACAAACAGAAAATCAACGAGACAATAACGAGCAGTTTAATTCGAATAGTAATATAACAATAACTAAACGAATAGTCTAAATGTAACGATAAGTCAATACATGAACAAATCTGCTAATTCTTCTTTGTGTCTAATCTCGCAGGAAAAGAGGATTCCAGTAAACTAACACAAAAATATATTGCCCTACAAGACATGCTGAATCGAACAATCCAAATGCCACACGAGACTAAAGCTGAGTTGGGAAAATTATTGAAAGCTAAACAGGCGGAAACGACTAGCGAGAAAGCAGTAAAAAGAATCGATCAATCAAAGCCGCGAATAACGTCAATTGTTAATTGCCTGCGGCAAACTCTTCAACACCCGAATTTCGAAATTCAGTAGCTTCGGAAGATATGATTAGAAACATTTTCCGTGAAGAACTAAACAAACTAAGCTTAGACACAAACATTCCGAAAAATTTTGCTCAGGAAAAGGAACAAACCACGCAGTCTAACAATTCGAATATGGCTGGTCAAATAAAAGAAGCTATGGCTTATCCGATGAAAAATAAAGATATGACGGGTCATTGTTTTGAGGAATTCTTGAAAAGTTCTAGAAATCTGTTAGGCAAAAACGAAAAGGTGTGTTACTTACGATCAGACAAAGGCACAGAATTTTTACGGGTAGATACACAGACGAAGTGTTATCGCGAGAAGGCATCGAACGGCAGTCAATTTATTTGTCCAGACACACCGCAACATAATGGCGCTTCGGAACGCTTCAATCAAACAATACAGAAAAAGATTCGAGCTCTTATGCTGGATTCAAAATTGCCATCGAATATGTGGGATCTTGCTACTGATGCTGCAATCTATGTTTATAATAGAACTTCCAGTAAATCTATCAATTACGAGACATCCATTATTAAATTCACGTCAGAATACAAAGTTGATTTGAATCAAATAAAACGATTTGGATGTCTAGCATACTGGAGAGTAACACGAAAACCGGAATCAAAATTCTCAGCGCGCGGGATACGAGGCGTTCTTGTAGGCTACACACCAACGGGTTACCAGTTCTGAAGCCCCGAGACAAAGAAATTTTACGAATCAAGAGACATGAGATTTAACGAAAAATTAGTATACGGAGATAAATTTCGGAAAAACACGAAAGATGGTCTATCCCTGGCGAACAAAGAGTTAACCTTTGAAGAAAAAGCTAAAAGTGACAGCGAAGAACAGTCAAAAACGGAGGGAGAGAGAAAAAGAGGTAGAGGAAGACCAAGAAAACGACCTTTAAAGGTGAATGAAGAAATTAATAAATACACAAAATTTAAACCAAACCTCTGTAAAAATCTGTATAACACGCGAAGCCGAAAGGTGCGGGACACAAGCTTAGCAGGTGTGGCACTGACAATGACAAAAAACGAGTCAATTGAATTTCCAACAATTGAAGAGGAATTTGAGGCAACCGAAAACGACAATGTAGACAAATTGTTGCACACTTCTTTTGCAAAATTAAATGAAGATTCAGTAACGATTGAAGACGCGATGATGTCTGAAGACAAAGAAAACTGGAACATAGCCATCAAAGATGAACTCAATTCAATGAACAAGAACAAAGTATGGGAATTAGTAGATCGCCCGCAGAATGACGAGTCTGGCAAACGACCTAATATAATCGATTCGAGATTGGCATTCAAACGGAAAACTGAGTCAAACGGTAATATAAAATTCAAAGCACGATTGGTAATAAGGGGTTTTAAAGACAGAAACATTTACGATTTGAAGGAAACTTATGCCCCCGTTTCGAAACTAGTTTTGGTCAGGACGATTTTGGCTATTATAAATTTTCTTTATCTCGATGTGTGTCAGCTTGATGTTAAAACCGCATTCCTGAACGGGAAAATTGATGAAAAAATATTCATGGAAATTGAGACTTCCGTTTCCGGTGCGTTAGAGAGCGACACGCGGTGACAGGGCAGAGTTTTTTGGCGGTGTGTGAGAGCGTTGGAAGGTGTTGGTGAGAGTGAGAGAGTGAGAGGGAGAGAGTGGAGGAGCGAGAGTGTGTGTGGTAGTGGAGGAAAGGTACGAACGAGAAGGATAAGAGATAGAAAGGGTTCGGAAAACGTACGTGTGTGAGCAGGTGAGCAGGGAGCACGCGAGGCGCTAAGAGAGAAAAGCGTACGCGAGAGCGGGTCGGGCAGGGAGCACGCGAAAAGTTAAGAGGGGAGAGCGTTGAGCGGTGAGCGGTGAGCGGCCGCGGGCGAGGAGAGCGTGAGTTTAGGTGGCGGCATTGAGAGAATGATCGGGAGGATGGGGTACGATGAAAAAGGAGAGGGGGGGCGGGGGGCCAGAGAGCAAGAAGCGGGAGTGTCAGCAGTGTCGGGAGTAATGAGGAGGCAAAGAGGAAAAGGGAGAATGCGGAACTGCAGGGGCTGGGGGACGAGAAGAAGGGTAGGGAATTTAAGAAGCCCGCCGAGGCTGTGGGTTGGGAGAAGAGGGAGAGGAGTGAGTGGAGGGGGAGATGAGGGGGTGGAGGGATGAAATGAAGGAGGTGATGAAGGATCTGAAAAAGGTGAAAGGGTGGAGGGAGGAATTGAGACAGATGATGGAAGAAATGATGGAAGGTTTTAAAGAGCAGGGGAGGTTGATGAGGAAGGAGGTGGAGGAGCTGGAAAGAGATAAAGAGGGAGAAGAAAAAAGAGGTGGGGTGTCGGGGGGAGGAGAAGGAGATAAAATTAGAGAGCTTGAGAGGAGGATGGAAAGGAAGGAACGGGAAGAGAGGAGAAAGAATGTAATAATCAGAGGGCTAGAGGTTAAAAAAGGAAGGAGGAGGGAGGTGGTGGAAGAGGTGCTAAAGGCCATAGGAGTGAGAGGAAACATTGAGGAGATCAAGAGAGTGGCCGGGGATAGAGAGAAGGATAGAGAAATGGTAATGGTAAGAATGAGGAGTAAGGAGCAGAGAGAAGAAATCATGAAGAGAAAGAGGGAGCTGAAGGGAAGGAAGGAGAGGATTCTGAAAGACTAGACATGGAAAGAGAGAAAGATGAAGTGGAAGCTGGAGGAAATCGCGAGATTGGAGGAGAGAAGAGGAAGGAGGGTGAGAATAGGATACGGAAAGCTATGAATAGATGAGCAATACTGGAAATGGGATAAGGAGGAGGAGGTCTTAAGGAATGGGAGGGGGAAATGAAGAAGAGAAGAAGAAGGGGGAAAGAAAAGAGAGGGAACAGAATAGCTCGTCACTGGACCCAATGTTCGTCAGGAGGAAAGCCAGCCCGAGGAAGACGAGTATGCCACTACCAAGTTGAGAAATAAGTGTAAGCAGGACAAGAGGAAAGAGGGAGGGGAGAAGAGAAGGAGGAAAGGGGAGGAGGAGGGAAGAAGGGAATGGAACGTAACTTTTTGGAATGTGGCCGGGCTAGAGAATAAAGACAGTGAGTTTTGGATAGGGCTGAAGGAATGGGATGTGATGGTGCTGTTGGAAATATGGCTGGATGATAAAGGGTGGAAAAGAATCAAGGAGAGGCTGCCGGGAGGGTATGAATGGGGAATGCAAACGGCGAAGAGAGAGAACAAGAAGGGAAGGGCGAAGGGAGGAATAGTCATGGGTATAAAGAAGGAGTTGGCGGAGAAGGAGGAAAGGATTGTGGGGGCAGAAGAGGGGATCATGACGGGCAGGGTGAGGGTGGGGGAGGAAAGATAGAGGATAGTGGGAGTCTACGTTGGAGAAGGCATGGAGAAGGCCTTGAGGGGGCTGGAGAGGTGGATAGAGGACAAAGAGGCGGGAGTTAGAGTGTTGATGGGAGGGAACTTCAACGCGAGAACAGGGGAGGAAGGAGGTGAGTTGGAAGCGGTGGAAGAGGAGGAAGGAAAAGAAGGGCAAGGAGAGAGACAATCAAAGGACCGGACTATTAATAGAGAGGGTAAGCTGATGCTGGACTTTTTTGGGGGAAAGAGGGTGGTGCATCTTCAACGGGAACACAGGAGGAGACGAAGAGGGAGAGTTTACATATATCGGGGGAAGGGGGAGCACAGTGATTGATTATATAATTGGGGAGGAAGAAACAAAGGACAGAGTAGAAAAGATGAGGATAGGGGACAGGGTGGACTCCGACCACCAACCGGTAAAAGTATGGCTGAAAGGAGAGTGGAGAAGCGGGAAAGGGCACAAAGGTGGAGAAAGAGTATGGAGGGGGGTATGGAACGAAGAAGGGAGAGAAATGTTCAAGCGGACGCTAGGGGGGGTGGAGCTGGGGGAGAGGGGGCTAGAAGAGGAATGGGAGGAAATGAAGGGGAGGGTGAAGGGAGCAATGAAAGAGACAGAGGAGGAGCTGAATAAGAAGGAAAAGAGAAAAATGGGCTGGTGGGATATAGAGTGTCTGGAGAAAAAGAGGGAGGCAAGAGGGGAATTGAGGAGGTGAAGAAGAAAGGGTGGGAGGACAGAAAAATACAAAAGAACGAAGCAAGAGTTCAGAGAGCTGTGCAAGAGGAAAAAGAAGGAGGAGAACGAGAGGTGGGAAAAAAGGGCGGCGGAAGTGAGCAGAGAAAGTGAAGTGTGGGAGATAGTTGATAGAGAGAGAAGGAAGAGGAGGAAAGTGATGGAAGGGATAGAGATGGCGGAGTGGAAGGAACATTTCATGAGGCTGCTCGGGGGGGGTGGAAGAAGGGTTGTCAAAGGAGGAAGAGAAATGAGGCGGGAGGGTGAGGAAAGCGAAGAGGAAATAAGTAAAGGGGAAGTGAGAAAGACCCTAAAGAAATTAAAAGAGGGGAAGGCGGCAGGGGTGGATGGTATTCCGAGTGAGGTGTGGAAGCACGGGGGGGAAGAGTTGGAGGATTGGGTGAGAGGGTTTTGCAATAAAGTCTGGAGGGGAGAGGGGTGGCCAGAGAGCTGGAAGGAGGGAGTGATTGTGCCCATAGCAAAGAAGGAAGAGAGGGAGAGGGTGGAAGACTACAGAGGGGTACAAGAAAGTAAAAGAGGAAGGGATTTAAAGAAAGGGTGGGGTGAAAGCAGGTGGAACAGAGTGGCGAGATTTAGACTAGGGAATAAAATAAGGGAGGGAAGGCACTGGGAGGAGGAGGAGAAAAGGATATGCAGATTGTGCGAAGGCGAGGAGGAGACATGGGAACATAAGTGGGAACAGTGTAGGAAGTGGGACGAGGGAGGGGGGGTTGGCAGGAGGCAAGGAGATGGGTACTGGGAGAGAGGGGAGAAGGAGAATGGTGGATGAGGGAGATCGAGAAAGACAGAAGCAGGAGGGAATACATGCCCCGATAACACCAATATCCTATAAATATTCATATAACGTCCATGGGCATTCTGGACATAATATGGACATCCATAGGATATTGTGTACTGTCTGGGTGGAAGGGCTGGAGGGTGAGGGGTGTGATTGAGGTGAAGGAAAATGAGGGAGAGAATGTGTGATAAGCCGATTAGAAGGAAATGGAAGCGGGTTGATCTAAAAATCGGAAGCAAGAGGAAACGGAAGTCCCTTTTTGCGGAAAGGGTGTGTGTGTGTGCGAGCGGCGGGTGTGAATGTGGGCGGACGCAGAGACAGAAGCCCGCATCCACACCATTAGGTTAAGTAGTATAAGTCAGAATAAGTAGGTTAAGAGGATGTTGTAGAGAAATTGTAAAAAGATTGGGAACGTTTCTTGGCAAAAACGCCTTTCGAACCCTAAGGGGATATGAAATAAAAACATACATACATACATACATACATACATACATATTCATGGAAATTCCTAAGGGGGTAATGGTTACGGATGAAACGCGAGAAAAGAAGGTTTGTAAATGAAAAACAGCACTGTATGGTCTCCGGATTAGTCCAAAACGAAGGAATGAGAAATTCACGGAAGTAGCTAACTCCTCAGATTTAATAAACGACGATCACGATCGATCCGTGTCTTTTCACTTGGCATTCTGAAGACAAAATAGCATTGCTAGTATTGTACGTGGATGATATGCTCATCGCGAGTAACGATAAGGATAAGCTGACTGAAATTAAAAACGAATTGAAGCGAGCTTTTAAAATTTTGGACCTTGGTGAACCTAAAGAATTTTTAGGACTAGAAATCAAACGCGTAAAACTAATAGGCCAGTCATATTAGACATCGAACCTTCCAATTACTCTTTTCAGGTTGCAACCACCATGAATCGCTTTGATTTAAGGTGCTGTAAGTGGGATTAATTTTGCTTCGCATAATTAATGCGCATTAAAAAGTTATTAACAATATTATCAACAAAAAACGCGATTTTTTTAATTTTTTCTCAAATATCTCGAAAACTAAACAAGATAGGGTAACTAACTATACGTACCTTTTTTGTAGATCGTAAAATTATCTACAATAATGATCTGAACAACATTTATCGTCAAGTCAGTCGTTTAGCTTGCACGCGCCGTCAAAGTCCGAGACTCGGATCTCGAAAACCCTCGATTTCATCGATTTTTTTATGTTGCGTCGGTGATTTTTTTCAGTCATTTAAAATGGAATTAAAAATTCCCAAAAAATCACACATCATCTGAGAACTATAAAGAATACTTTTCAGGGTGTAACCGATTTTTTAGACCCTTTTTCTTTAGTTTGTAGCTATGTAAGCAAAAAATTTTGATTTTTTGGACTACTCTTAGTTTTTCGCTGTTTTCAGACCTTAGAATTTATTTGAGACGAATTTTATCGTATGCATCTTGTTGTGGACGAAATTTGCAACAAAAAAAGGACTCTTGTATTTTTTTCGTACGACAAACGCTGATTTTTTTATTGACGCGCAAAGTTATCCAATATTGCGTACAGGTCGGATGACACTTGTTTTACACTAAAATAATTATTTTTTATTAAAATTTACGTAATTTTTTGCATTATTATTAAACCATATTGCAAAGCCGTTTTCAACACATTTTCTCATGTTTACTTATTTATTAACAAATTGTTTATTTAAAAATTATTATAAACAATTAGAAAAACATGTTATAATCGTTGTAGGGGAGACCGGGGCTGGTTGTGACATTTTTTCTATAAAGTGTCTCAACTCTTTAATTATGTTGTTCTTATAAATGAATCTAGGCTTGCTAGATTCAGTAACTAATCGGGATTTAAATTTAATAATAATTTTATCTAACCGCCCATTAGAAATTATATAAATTAAAAAATTCTGAAAAAAAAGACATGTAACTTTTACCCCACACCAGGGGCTGGTTGTTACACCACACGGGGTAAATTGTTTTAATTTTAAGATTAAATATTAAAACACAAATATTTGTAAAGTTTATAAAAGTAAGGTTTATTGTAAACAGAAGAAATTAGAGAGTATATACCACAACATACACATTTCTGCTTATTTAGATAACAAGTGCTAGACCAATAGACAAACCTGCGTTTTTGACGGCTGCTTGTCCGGGCTCCTCTCACAAAAACGCCAGCGCCACTAGCTCGCGCGGTATGTCTTCCGACACTGGCGTGATCATTTATCTCTTTTTAACGTTACTATAGCGTTTTCGGTTTAGCTACCGTTGGCACTGTAACAACCAGCCCCAGTCTCCCCTACTCGTTGTCTCATATCAACTCGAAAAATGTTTTTAAAAAATTTATTCATATTATTTATAATTCAAACATACAGACAGTGCATCTTTTGACTATTTTCCACACCACCTCTGAGGTAAAGTCAATGGTGCGTTTTTTTTTTCTGTGGTCTCCCCAGTAGGCCTAATCCACAAGCATTGAAAATATGTTCTTTTGATGTGATAAGGGAAAAATGGCATATTTTTTTTACGATGGAAAAATAGCATTTTTTATTTTCCTTAAAAAAAAAAACCCTCCGAATTTACTGAAAAACGTACGACTTTTTGACAATCTTGAGGCAAATGTTAATATTCATCAACATCTGCGTGTTGGATAATTTTAGTATCCAAGGAATGTCAAAATAATTATCACATAGAAAGGACATATATTCAATGCTTGTGGATTAGGCCTACTGGGAAAACCACAAAAAACGCACCATTGGCTCAGAGATGGTGCGAAAAATAGTCAAAAGATGCACTGTATGTTTGAATAAATGTTATAAATAACATGAATAAATTTTTTAAAACATTTTTTGAGTTGAAATAAGACGACGAGTACAACGAATATAACATGTTTTTCTAATTGTTTATAATAATTTTTAAATAAACAATTTGTTAATAAATAAGTAAACATGAGAAAATGTGTTGAAAACGGCTTTGCAATATGGTTTAATAATAATGCAAAAAATTACGTAAATTTTAATAAAAAATAATTATTTTAGTGTAAAACAAGTGTCATCCGACCTGTACGCAATATTGGATAACTTTGCGCGTCAATAAAAAAATCAGCGTTTGTCGTACGAAAAAAATACAAGAGTCCTTTTTTTGTTGCAAATTTCGTCCACAACAAGATGCATACGATAAAATTCGTCTCAAATAAACTCTAAGGTCTGAAAACAGCGAAAAACTAAGAGTAGTCCAAAAAATCAAAATTTTTTGCTTACATAGCTACAAACTAAAAAAAAAGGGTCTAAAAAATCGGTTACACCCTGAAAAGTATTCTTTGTAGTTCTCAGATGATGTGTGATTTTTTGGGAATTTTTAATTCCATTTTAAATGACTGAAAAAAATCACCGACGCAACATAAAAAAAACGATGAAATCGAGGGTTTTCGAGATCCGAGTCTCGGACTTTGACGGCGCGTGCAAGCTAAACGACTGACTTGACGATAAATGTTGTTCAGATCATTATTGTAGATAATTTTACGCTCTACAAAAAAGGTATATATAGTTAGTTACCCTATCTTGCTTAGTTTTCGAGATATTTGAGAAAAAATATAAAAAATCGCGTTTTTTGTTGATAATATTGTTAACAACTTTTTAATGCGCATTAATTATGCGAAGCAAAATTACTACCACTTACAGCACCTTAAATCAAAGCGATTCATGGTGGTTGCAACCTGAAAAGAGTGATTGGAAGGTTACCCCCTTAAATTAGTCTAATATGACTGGCCTATAAGAGTTTGAACATTACACAAGAAAAGTATGTAAATCGTATCTTAATTAAATTCGGTTTTGAGAACGCGCATCCACAGAACAGATCAATTATTACGAAACAGGCTCAGAATAAAGAACGCAAACAACGCGAAAAGAAAAATCACGATAAGTTCCAAAAACAAGAAAATGTGCTAAACGAAACAACGGTAGATACCCCATACCGGGAAGCAGTAGAAAGTCTGCTGTACCTTGCAGATGCAACAAGACCGGATATAGCTTACTTAGTAAATGTCTTGAGCAGGCATCAGACTAATCCGTCAAAATACAAATGGCAAATAGTTAAACGAGTGTTCAGATATTTAAAAGGTACAACGACTGTAGGTTTGAATTACTATGGCCGACGTAATGATCTACTGACATATTCCGACTCTAGTTTTGCAGACTGTAAAAACTCGATTTCTACGTGTGGTTATGTCATCCAACTATTCGGTGATACGATTGCATGGAAAACTCAAAAACAAAGTTATGTAGCCTTATCTACATGCCAAGCCGAATATGTCGCTATGAGTTATGCGTGTCAAGAAATCGTGTCAATAAATAAATCATTAATTCTTGCGGTTTAAGATATAAATGTTTCTAAAACAAAGTTTTGTATTTAGCCTCGGTTGAATAAGTATACTTTGATATAAGAAGATAGGTTGACCTCTCGGGAGGGAGTGTTGGAGTGTAAAAGCTGGCAGCACTGCTCGGTGCAACCTATCTCTCTCTTTTTAAGTTGGACGCCACGAGCGATCTCTAGTGTTTTTGTATCCCCAGTACGTTTGTAATCTTTGAGAAGAAACGACGTGTTGAATAAGAAAAACTTTATATATAAAACACAGATTGCTGTATTCTTATCAAGAGACACGGTAGTGTCTCGTGCCAAGTATACGCGGAGCGAGACCGACCGTGACTCTTTTACGCGACGCGACGGGTTGCGAGTACTCGAGATGTTGAGATCTCGATAACAAGTGAACGGCTCAAGTTCTAAGTAGGCTTGATCGATAGCTTGGGGCCGACTTGGGGGGGGGGGGTGTTTCTATTTTTCCGCTACGTGCCCTACGAGTGGAGATATTGCGACGCAAAATCCAAATGTGAAAATTTTATTTTAAGATACTTTCTTCTACGTCGACCGCTTTCATCTCAATATAACATATATATAACAGAGAAATGTCACTTTCACTTTTTCGACACTGGCGGCTGGCGGCGTTAGTATCGCAGTGCAGTGTAATGCAGACAGTGCGTTCAGCGCGCTGTCACAGACAGTCAGTTAACCTAACACGGTAGTGTCTCGCCGGTCTTGCGTTAAGTACGCGCAGAGCGATACCGACGCGACGCGACGATTAATATTTTTTCTGATTTTCTGATTCAAGTAATTATTTTATTTATTTACCTGTAATTATCCTATTATTATACGACGCGAAGCGAGACCGCACCGTGACTCTTTTACGCGACTAAGTGCATGTGACAAGAATTATAGTAGTTTACGTTTACGTGAGTATTACTTCTGTAACTTATACGAACGATATCATCGTAGTTACTATAAAATCTCCCGTTTATGCGGAGGAATTATCGTATCGTTCGTAAGTTACTACAGAATTAAGTAACGCCCCAGTGAACACATTTTATAACGGCAATATAACATGGAAGTTACATGTAATATCACAATGTTATTCTTGTGATATATAAGGGCTACATAACCCTGACCAGCCGCGAGCTAGATCCGCGCTTCGGAAGCTAGGTTGTTTTAAATTCCTTGACTCGAAAAAGGACCAACGATCGCACCGCTCACGGAAAGCGTCCTAGTGTCCCTACGGACGTTGACCTTTCTTGAGCCATCGAAAGTGCGTTCGGCTCGCGCCACGCGCCTCAGAGCGTGTACCTGCGAGCAACATTTGTAAGTATCTGGTTGCGTCCTTCCTTATCCCTACCCCTCTGGTTAGCCTTTCCTTCGCTTCCCAGTTTTTCTTATCCTAATCCTGGGGTTGGACGTAACATATTATTAAATATATTTATTTGCAATTTTTTAAAAATATTTTTGAAAAAATTTTTCTGACATAATCTGGCGGACATAGAAACATACTAAAAATGTTTTTGTGAATTATTTTAATTTCCTTAAAAATTATTTTAAAAATATTTTGTGTTGTATGAGTTATAAGGTCCATGGACATTCCGATAAGAAATGGACAAGAAACGGACATCCATAGGATATCCTGTGCTGTCTGGATTCTTGCTACATTTTTATCATCACATCGTGACTGCACGTTGTGCATGATTTTTGCCACGTTTCTTGTGAGCAGCAAATCGTGCTGCTAGAAAATAAACTTAATGAGGACGCAGTGGACAGAAATCTGCTCAATGGTTATCCTTGAATTTACTGGTATACTGCCCGCATTCTGCTAGCATTTGGATATTAGGCATGCACTTCCAAGGACCCAAAATGGCGCCCATGAGAAAACCTTCTCTTACGCCGTCGTCCATTTACGGACCTTGTGAAAGACTGCCCTATAATATATATATATATATA
>NW_020219886.1:0-2745 GCF_003070985.1 Temnothorax curvispinosus | reverse complement strand
TTACAAAAGCTTTAAATCATAAATCAATTTTGATTTGTGAATTGCACCGGCTTTAATTCATAATTCAAATTTGATTTGTAAATTACACAGGCTTTAAATCACAAATCGATTTTGATTCGTGAATTACAAAAGCTTTAAATCATAAATCAATTTTGATTTGTGAATTGCACAGGCTTTAATTCACAAATCACTTTTGATTTGTGAATTGCATCGGCTTTAATTTATAATTAAAATTTGGTTTGTTTATTACACAGGCTTTAATTCATGATTCGTGTTTTAAAGCTGGTATAATTCACAAAACAATATTGAATTCTAATTTACAGGACTTTAATTTACAAATTACCTAATATTAACTTGTAAATTACGACTAAAGTGAACCATAATTACATATTAAATTATTGTGTACATATCACATCTAATTAAAAATTCAGATTTAAATATTATTAATTAAAAGGTTTCACATTTAAAACTTACAATTAAAGTAAAAAATATATAATTTTTATGTCTACGTGGCCTAGATCGCAGATGACAGCACCCAGGCCGTACGCTCCGTAGTTTTCGGCGTCTAGGTGTTCCAAACTCTCGAATTCGATGTCTACGTTTCCCAGGTCGCCGATGACCTTTTTTTCGAAATTAACACAAATTTATTATCGTAGTCATGTAATAATGAAAACGGAGAGGAAGAGGACGTTTAAAGAAATAATTAACATCCAAATTTCTCTATAAATTTGTATTTTCTTATATTGAAAAATATGCACATAGTCTCACGACTTATATAACATTATGTAAAATAGATTAAAGATAATATTGCAATGAAATATATATATATATATATATATATATGTATGTGTATAATATTACAAATATTTACATAGAAACGCATTATTTAATATTGTGTATTGTTGTAATTATTATGTTGTGTTTTTATGTTTACTTGTTACTTTTTATATTGATTTAAAAAATATATTGGTTTTTTACACCTAAGTGATACGAATTGCAAAATTCCAAACGATCTTTAATCAAAAATATATTTTCGAAGGTTCTATCCAAAACCTGAAAAGTGGGAATTCACAAGTTACGCATGGTTTAGTTTTCCAGTTATTTTTTTTAAGTTATAAGACATGCAAGTTTCGATTTATATTATCTTCGTCCTTCTAAATCAATAAAAATAAAAATCATTATGAAAAAAGGGATTGTAGAATGGTTGTCATTTTTTTTATGCAAGGAAAATGGCGAATACTCTGCCAAGGAAGGTAAAAAAATTTATTTTACATAATTTTTATTTTGGAAAACGGATTAAAGTTAGAAATTATTATAAAAAAAGGGATTATATAAAGAATAGTTATACATTACTTTTTTTATATGCTAGGAAATGGCGAATACTCTGCCAAAGAAAATAAAAAAATTTATTTTGGAAAACGAATTAAGGTTGAAAATTATTATGAAAAAAAGGAATTGAAGAATGGTTATAATTTTTTTAGCATGCAAGCGAGCTGGCGAATACTCTGCCATGTTTCAAGCTTTACAAAGTATTGTTGTTACAAACATGCTTATTCATAAATATTTCTTTTTTGAATTTGCCTTGTATAATACCCGCTTTTCAAACTGTGAATCTGATAATCTATTAAATTTTGGTAAATTAAGTAAAGTTGCATATGAAAAAAGCCTTTCTACTGGTGCTGAGGACGGCAATGCAGTATTGTATTTTATAAATAAGTTTTTGACCAAAGGAAATTTTTCCAGAAGATCGAATGAGGTCAACGTTTCATTAAAATACCTCATTAATTCATTTTCTTCTTGTCCTTGTGGAACAAATGCCGTAGTAAGAAACGAATCCAAATTATTTTCGCCAAAATCGAAGAAATCATCATTAGCATCTTGTGATTGTGGAGCGACTGGTTGTTCCTCTCTAGCGGGTCTCATAATATTATGTGCCAACTCTTTCACTCTTTCTTTAGCACCTGCTTTTAAAGCAGACATCCAAGATATTTTAAATCTTGGATGTGTGAATGCAGCTATTGCTGCAAATTCGCCTTTGCCTTCAATATTGAAATATTCACAGAATCTTCTTTCTAATTTATTTTTTAAGTTTTCAACTAATGGTCTGCATATTTCAAGGTTACTGCCTTGTACTAATAATTCCCATTTTTTTCTAATACTCAGCAGTGATGGTAAAAGATAACCGTAATGACAATACTGTTCTCCTTGTAATACATCAATCGCTGTCGCCAGAGGTTTACACCATTGCAAATATTCTGTGATGTATTCAAAATCCTGATCCCGTAATGGCCTTGTAGTCTGTATGATACTTTGAACTTCGGAACTCATTATTTTTCCTCTTAATGAATGTATCTGTTTTAACGCATCATATAAAGAATTCCACCTTGTTGGAACCGGTCTTTTCAAACTGCATCTAATAAATTTTCTTAACTTTTCTCGTTTTTTTTGGTGAGTTTAAGCATTTCCACAGATCTTGACATCTATCCATGGCACTTCTATGAGCTGTTTCAATTCTTGGACATTCATTTATCGCGTTTATAGTGTCTGTAGTCGCAATCAAACTTAACGTGTGACTAGCACATCGGAAATGACGAGATAGCATTGGAATAGCTGAGATTTCATCATTAGAAGTTATAATACTTTCACTGTCTGTCATCCTATATTCATAATCAAATTCATCGTTATCAACATTTTGTGCGGCTGCTTCTGCAGCATCCATAACCACTTCATTGTTTTCATTAGATA
>NW_020219885.1:0-1650 GCF_003070985.1 Temnothorax curvispinosus | reverse complement strand
TGGGATCACGATTGAAATCACTTATTTTAGTAATAAAATGATTAACAATTTATTATTCTCCTCACTACAGCAATCTCCGTGTAGGAACGGACGCGTTCGCTCGATCGCGTGTATCGTACGTCGAGTGTTCTCGAACCGCCGTCTCGCTTTCAATTATCACTTTCGTGTTTGAGGATCTGATATCCCGGATCGCGTAATCGCTTTAAACAATCTCTCTCTCTACAATAACTCACGCTAACAGCGCAAGCACTCAACGGGATTAGCCGGCCGACACGTGTTTTGTCACGCAAGCTCTACGCCACGTAATCGCGCAACGGACTATCCGCGATGAAATATCACACGCGCTTATCGTAGGCGGTATACGGGATAAGCAAGCCGAAATCGAATTTGTTACGCGCAACGCTCGAAGTGCTGACGCCTCGATATCTCACGGCGAACTGTCCACGAGGGACGGGTGTGGTTCTCCCACCTAGGCGCGACGCATGCGCCGTGACGCGCAAACGGGCGCCAAGTTCTCGCATTGGCTAGTCTTGCCCGCAGTGTAGCAGGTACGACTCCTCAAACACTAAAAGTGTAGTTCGAACTGTGCCGAGTCGTTCTCGTTGACTCGGCATCTACACTTTTAGCGAGATGCCGCTCCTTTAGGTGCAAAGACGCGAATTGGCTGTCGCCCGCGCGTGAACCAATCGCGCCGCTGCACCGCGAATCTTCGCGTAGGCGGACTTAGAGTCACTAGGCTCGCACCGAGTGACTCTCCACGTATGAAAGTCATTTTAAACGAATCTCTACGAAACCAGGTAAGTACGCGTTAAACGCGATTGTAATTAATCTTTTTCTTTTTGTTTCAGGTGTCCCGGATCGTTTGAGGAATTGTCTCTTTTAATATCACCGGCGGTGATCAACGGTAAGTATATAATAAGGTAAGTATCATAATAGCGACTTAATTAATCGCATGCATAAAGAATAATACATAAGTAGTCTTAATATCGACAGGGAAAGTTAAAAAATTATCAAATTAAAGAATACAAAGTCAAAATAGCTCAATTCCGTGCTAAAGTGTAAAAAGAACATAAAAGTGTAACAAAGTGTAAGTCAAAATAAGCAAAATTGCAATAAAGTGTAGTAAAATATAAACGTACGCCTGGAACGAATCCATTTGGCTCTAAATGAAATATTGAAGTTAAAAAAGTGTATTAACGTGTATGTTGGCTCGTATCGCGCTCTCACTGGTAACGCTGTGGTTTTTAAAGTGTAGGAAAGTGTAGGAAAGTGTAAAACAACCTGTCTTCGAAGCGCGGATCGAGCTCGCGGTTGGTCGGGGTTCGAAGGAGGTGCGGAGGAGCAGACGGAGGGCGAGGTTAGCGAAATGAAGGCGCGTCTCGGTTACAAAAAAATAGTTGAATTTATTCTACTACAATTTACAATCTATGCTTGCGGCATTTACAATAGGTCGATGCGTGCGAGGCGACGTTGGTTTGGTCGCGGGCGGTGCGGGGTACTCGCGGTATGTATGGGGCGGAGCCGCTGCTTTTGGTATTCGCGCGGACCGAATCGCGTGACGGCAGATATCGGCACGGGCGGCGCCGGTTTCCCGGCCGGCGCGGCTCGGAGCGCGGAAAAATGGCGCGAAACGCGGCGGCGATATGGATC
>NW_020219884.1:0-1705 GCF_003070985.1 Temnothorax curvispinosus | reverse complement strand
CAATACCGAAAAAATATTTTATTCATTGAGACATGTTTTATCTAAACGATATATTTATACATATCGTAACTTTGTAAATAGTACTACGGACGTGTTGGAAATAACGACAGATGTTCCTCTTCTATAATTTTTATAAAGTGTCGTCTCATGTCTTCTACTTCATAGGAATATTTTACATTACAAGGATTGCCCTTATTTACTATTGTTGTAGCAAAAGCTGCGGCGTAAATTCCGCAACTTGTACTGTCTGGTTGTGCATCGACTTTCTCAAAAATAATATCACTTTGCCTTATTTTTGGATATCGACGCTTTATATATTCTTTTTCCTTGAGCACCAATTTGTCGTATGTGCAGCCAGATATACTGTCATATACGAACAGTTTGGTGCCATCACAAAATATACATCGCCAGTATTCAATTCCCTTTGCAGAGCATTGATTTTTTCCTCCAATTATTTGTAAACTTTTGTCGCTCTTACTAGCGTCAATGTCATTAGGCAATTCTTGATAGTGTACACTTTGCGTTTCAAAAAGAGTACTTTGTCTCACAATGCGTAAAAATTCATCTATTGATGCGTCCGTTAGTTCATTGCCAGACAAGACATTCTGTCTCACAATGGAAATAGGTATAATATCTTCATTTAAATTTATTATTTGTCTTGCCTTATCCTTTTTGATTATATCTCGCTAGTAGCTTGTACCAATATATGTACAATCTTGAGCAATCATAGCAGTGGTAATTGCTGTTTTCATCGGTGAAATGTCACATTTTAACGTTATTTTCATTTTCGTTATTTTCATTAATGACATTGAATGTTGTAATATCCTTCTGCAGATACAGTAGAATATCTCGCGGCTCGATGCCTGTAAACTTAAATATATAATTAATATATTTTATCTTGCTTAAAATATCCAAAACAGTGGGATGACTTGGTCCAAAAGCAGCGTTAATTTGTTCAAAACATTCTGTATAGGCTCCAAGTGCATCAATCAATTTAAATTCAGAAAGAAGTACATTTGCAATACAGTATTGAGTATTCAAGGTTTCACGGTGATTTTCTCCCAAAACTTTTTTCCTTTCATCTAAAACTTTTTGAAAAGTCGTCAGGGCTTCATAATAATTTTTTTGTTTCTCGTGTATTACAGCAATGTTACGTAACGTCTCCAAAGTTCTCACATGATCAATACCTAAAACCACTTTCTTCCTCTCGTAAACTTCTTTATAAATTGTCAATGCCTTTTCAAGCTTACCCTGGTTAGCCAGTACCACCGCTATATTTTCTTGAATACACAAAACTGTTGGGTCATCTGCACTTAATATTGTTTTACTTTTTTCAAAAACTGTTCTGTAGATATTTAACGCTTCTTCGTATTTTCCTTGTGCATCTAATACTAATGCCATGCGAAACTGACTATCTAAAGTATCTAAATGATTTGACCCTAATATTTCTTTTTGCTTTGGATAAACTTCTTGATAAATATTAAAAGCTTCTTCATTCTTTCCCTGTCTATGCAGCACTAAAGCAATTGTACTTCTTGTACTTAAAGTATTCTTGTTATTTAAACCCAGTATTTCTTTCTGTTTCTGGAAAATTTCTTCAAATGTATTTAAAGCTTCTTGGTAAACCTTTTGTGCGTATAATACATTACCTATGTATGTCTGAATATCTAAAGTGCCAGGATTATCTGAACCTATTATTTTTTTT
>NW_020219883.1:0-1077 GCF_003070985.1 Temnothorax curvispinosus | reverse complement strand
AAAAACGGATTCTTACGTGACTCACTTGTAAATGCTGAGATGATAATGTACGCATTCTGATATCCCCACTTCGTCTTTATTTGACGTCGAAAGTGTATGTCCCAGATCTCTAACTGTTTTACTAATTATAAATTTGTGAAGACGACTTTCGAAAATTTCAAGTTGGGCGCACGTTTGCAAAGACAATGCGAGGATTAGAGCATCCGTGCCGGCACCTATTATTGCGGCAAAAAATGAAGTTATAATTTGATGAATGGATATAATCCAGAACACTAGAGGTATATTATAATCCCATGGCAGCCATATTCGATAAGGTATATGACCTTGCATAACATTTAATACTGATCCTATTGCAGTGCCTGCAAAGGCGCTAATCCCCAAAAAAGAGTATCTTATCGAGAACGTTCTGTAAACATAGAACCAATATTAAATTGTATAAACGCAAAAATTATTTGTACTTATAATTTACAGAAATTTATTTTTTAAAAATTCAAATAGGGGAAAGTGGGATAATACTGCGAACAAGGGGTAAACGCGAACAATACTATATTAGAGTAGTGATATTCTCCCACCTCTTGTACCACTGTACGTATATCGGCTATCGCTGGGTGCGAGAAGCGGGAGAACATCATTACTCTAATATATTACAATAGTAATTTTTTGTGTTTATCCCGTGTTCGCAGTTGGAAGAGAGTTACCTCCACTCTCCCCTACTATTTTGTAGTTCTATATGCGTTGAACCTGTATGTATTTAATAATTAATTTAAAATAATATTTAAGAAACTCCTTTAAAAAGAAATTGTACCATGTCTTTTTATATGTGGAAATGATAATTCGGAAATATGTAATCAACGAAATTAAGCAAAAAATAAATGGTCCAGAATTTGTGTTAAAGGAACAACGTTAATCAATATCATATTGATCAAATTCGGGCAATACGGAAGTAATATATGTATGCTAGACGTATATATAGTAATAAATCATTATATAAACATTTTAAGTCGGTAATATTAATAGTTTAATATATCGAGACGTTTTAATAAACATACGAACTAACCTGATAAACTTATCAAATTT
>NW_020219882.1:0-2199 GCF_003070985.1 Temnothorax curvispinosus | reverse complement strand
TCTTGTCTGCTTACTCATGAGAAGCATATACGGACTCAAGCAGGCAGTTAGATCGTGGAATGATCGATTCATGACGCACTAGAGAAGATCGGGTTCATCCAGGGTAATGCGGATCCGGGCATGTATTCAGCGAAGCTGAGCAACGAGTGGTGCTTTATACTCATTTACGTGGATGATGTGGTCATTGCAAGTAAGGAGCTTCAAGTGATTAAATCAGTGAAGAAAGCGCTCTCTTCGGAATTCGAGATGCAGGACCTTGGCGAGATCCGGTACTATTTGGGATTGGAGATTGATAAGAATCCGGAAGGATATTATCAAATCTGTCAGACGAACTACATTCATCAAGTGGCATCATTGTTTGGGTTAAATGAAGCCAAGGCATGAAAGGTGCCAATTGACCCAAACTACGACAAATCAAAGGACGAAACAGAGGTTTTACTCAACAACACAAACTATCAACGTCTGATTGGGTGTCTGCTTTACATTTCGGTGTGCACTCGACCGGACATATCAGCGAGCGTGTCAATCCTGGCACAAAAGGTCAGTAGACCAACTCAACGTGAATGGAACGAATTGAAGCGAGTTGTCAAATATCTGGTTGGCAGTTCCAAATTGAAGCTGACATTGGGTAAGGCAGCAAACAAGGAGTTTGTTTTCGGCTACGCAGATGCAAATTGGGCTGAAAGCAAAGCAGACCGGAAATCAAACAATGGCTACATATTTCTGGTCAATGGTGGAGTCGTGAGCTGGGCATGTCGGAAGCAGACGTGTGTGGCTCTATCAACAACCGAGGCGGAATTCGTTGCTCTGTCCAGCGCTTGTCAAGAAGCTTTATGGCTACATCGAATTTTAGATGACGTGAAGCATCCAGTTGGCGGAGCAATCACTATATACGATGACAACCAGAGCTGCCTCAAACTCATTGAGGAAGAGAAGCTGTCAAACCGAACTAAACATATCGATACGAGGTATCATTTTGTGAAGGACTTCGTCAGCAAAGGGGACGTGCAATGCAAGTACTGTCCAACAGAGGCTATGCTGGCGGATCTACTTACAAAGCCACTACCAGCACATCGGTTCAAGACATTACGAGAAAATTGCGGACTTGTGTGATTGAGGAGGAGTGTTGAATATAACAATCACACAGGAGTATGGCACTGGGGTCGCGATCTAGTTACTGTTGGATATTGGCGCTAGGGTCACGATCTAGTTACCGGCTGGATTCGGCAACGGCGATTTTGTCACAAGATTATTATAGTTTATGGCCGGGTATATTATTTTGAGAGTCGAATTTTCTTTTCTAGATAATTTTTACTTATGTTCTGTTCAGTTCTGTCTCTGCCAGCTAACGTGCAAGTCGTTACGTATCCGAATAAACTAAAGTGTGTTAACTAAAGTAAATAGACAATAGATTTGAACAAATAATGCCAAATACTTGCTACAAATTGTGGTTTCAGAAATGGTACAAATTTGCATCAAAATTTGTTTTATCAAATGTTGTCGACAAACTGCTAGCAAATACGTAGCAGAACATGCGTACACAATTGACGCCAAATTGATACCAAATATCGAGCAAAAGTTAGTAGTGCCTGATAACAAATTGGGATCAAATTGCCGCTAAAATTAGTTGACAAAACCTAACGCCAAATTAATGCCAAATAGTGAGCAAATTTTGGTGACAAAACTTAAGAACAAATTGACGCGCTCGAATTCCTTTACGTTTTGCAAACGCCCATCGTTTCATTCAGATGGCGCGACGCATGAGTCGCCACTTTCAAAGCGCCCCCACCTCCTTCCTCGCTCTCGTTCAGTGTCATGGCCGCTCTTGCTGTGTTTCTTCGGACGAGAAGAGTACGTTTTCTTTCTTTCGTAACTGATTGAGCTAAGCGGCACGTATTTTGGAGACCAACCGAGCGAGATTCGACTTCCCAAGGAGAGCTCACCGCCAGGAAAAGGAGAGCTGCGGCAGCTTGCGTCCGAGAGGGAGGATTGAGGCAAGGAGTCCGGTCCAGCGAGCAGGGCTCTTTCGATATTCTCATTTGGGACGCCATATTGGAAGATCGACATTGATCGTAGTAGTACAAGGGGCGCTGTAAGGTTAATTTTCGTCTTGAGATCTTGGAATTGATCTCATTCTTGTGACTCTGGTTTATATTCTAGCCCTAGAATTGATCTCGTAGACAAATGCAGAGGCCCCCC
>NW_020219881.1:0-1828 GCF_003070985.1 Temnothorax curvispinosus | reverse complement strand
TGACGATTGTCGGCGTGTAAATTTATATCTCGATGAGATTTAACTCGTTTAATGAGATTTTGTTCGTTTTAATTATAATATAATTGGGCGTAGTTACGCAGATAGGGATCACAAGTAGAAAATGTAATTTTATAAATACAGACATTTTGGAAGAACATCAGAAATAAAAATTAAAAATAATTATTTTTCGACAGGTTTTGTTACTTTTATTGAGCATAATAAGTACATAAGTACGTACTCATCAGCTACAAAACAGAAAATAGCAAATTGGCAGGTGCAGGTTTCTTTGAATTTAAACCGCGCGTTTCTCTTTGAAATAAGTGATCCTCTCTTCAATAAGTGATCCTTATATCTCACGTAGCACAGTGCAGAAGGCAACGAACATAATTTTATTATCATATCGGAAAAACGTTATATATTGCCAGTCACGGTCAATTTAAAGAAATTACTTGAATTGTTATTCTATACTGGCGAAAGAAATTTATTATTTTGTTTATAATTTTATTAATTTAATCTAACATAATAAGTACACCGTGTACATTCTATCCTTAGTTCTATATTAGTACTTGTGATGTTCTTGGTATTTACTGCAAAATATTCTCAGTATATACTACGAACTGGAAAAAAGCAAACATAGAAATCTTCTCAGTATGTCCGCAGTAAATCGTAGTACGTATCTCAAATGTTTCGAGAATATATGCAATATACTGCTGCGATATCTTTCGAACGTTCTCAGTATTTAGTAGATACTGAGAACAGTATCTACATGTGCTGTATGGGTAATGCTACTACCACTTGGGTTGAAATAGGACCCTGCTTGAATGGGAACACGAAGATATATATCACTTGGGTTTTATTTTTTTTAAATTGTTGTACTGTAATTATCTTTTTAAGCAATATATATAGGGCATTCCATGCCAAATCACCGAGGATTTTCCTCGACCATTTTTGATTTGGCGGAAATTTCTTTGTGTTTTTATACTAAATGAAAGTAGCTTCCATGATTTTTTTTTTTAGATTTTTATCTCTACCCATACTTAATTATGGATTAAAAAAATATGCAGTTTAAAATGTTAAATGTCTGGAACTAAGAAGAAAAAAGTAAAATAAAAAAATATTGTAAAAAATAAGGTAATTTTTTTTTTCGTTTTGTACTGTACTTTTCGAAGAAAATATCGAAAAAATTTTTAATAGACAATATGATTGTTTTTTTTTTAAGATTTATGGAGATGCCATACACCAAAGGCTGAACTCGCGTGATGTCGATAATTTCGATTGTTTTCTATGTTACCGGTCTATATCTGTCCTTGTATAGCCAAGGATATAAAGATCGATTTTTTAAGGGACTTTTTCTTTAATTTTTTCGAAAATAACTTTTTTAAATCAAGAGACACGGTAGTGTCTCGCGCCAAGTACGCGCGAAGCGAGACGCACCGTGACTCTTTTACGCGAACGCATGAGTTGCGAGTATCCGAGATTTTGAGATCTCAGTAACGAGTGAACGGATCAATTTCTAAGTAGGTTCGATTGATAGCTTGGGGTTTGATTTATAAATAAGAGTCTTTTTTTTCCGTTACGTGTTCTACGAGCGAAGATATTGCGATGCAAAGTCCAAATGTGGAAAATTTTTTTTTAAGAAACGTCCACGTCGGACAAAAATGGCGGCTGGTGTGTCACTTTCCCATTTTTGACACGAGAGTGCACTTGTGCACTGTCGCAGTGCGTGACAGTTTTTTACAACCTAGAAAAGGATAAGTGTAAGTGTGTGATAGTTGTGACCGTTGCCGCGTCGTGACAGATAGTGAAATATATATAAGTATTGACCGTA
>NW_020219880.1:0-13897 GCF_003070985.1 Temnothorax curvispinosus | reverse complement strand
CGAAGACGGATAGCGAGACGTCGTCGAGTCCGAGGCGATCACCAAAAATTGTAATTTATTGCAAAATAAACGCATCTTCTCATAATTTTCGGTAAGTTTTATATACAGTTTAGGTGTAAAAATTTATTATTAAAACATTCTCTTGATTTCTCGTTATCAAGGAGGAGTTCCAGCCTGCGACATCCGTGTCCAACGTACCCCAGCCGGCCGCTACTGTGAACAAATTAGGTGAACTGAGCAAAATTGATATTAGTGCAGAAGTATCCGAAGACAGTGCATCTGTCGAACTTCGTTATCTGTCCAGTTTTTAATTTTTATCGACAATAATAAGTTTTGATAATATGTTTTATTATTAATTAATATAAATAAACATTGTTATTGTCAGTCGAATTACTCTTTCACCAGTCAGTTACTTTGTATATGCATATTCGTGATTTTTACTAGTAATAATTTCCACGAATTTAAATTCTTAGGTATCAGCGCAACCGTCAAATTACATAATTAAGTTTTAATCTATCAATTAATGACAATCAAGTTTTTAATAATTAATACAAAATTTCATATTCGCGCGAACATATTGTATCAATAATAATATATATATATATATATATAAATTTTTATTCGTATAAATACAATTTTAACCTAGCGACTTAAATTAACGCATTTTCGTCGTTCGTTTTGTCAACTTCAATAACGTGTCAAGTTTTATTGCCTGGTGATCTTTCGAAAACAATAAGTTCGAAACGTCTTTTATTAATTTGAATCAAGCAGTTGCAGAGCATTTGAATTCTAAAAAAGATGGTGCACAAATGCAGAATGACCCAGACACTTCATTTTGCAATCTGGTTATGGCAAAATTAAAACAATTGGATGATGATATAAAACAAGTCAAGAAACAAGAAATCATGAAAATTTTGTGGAGAAAGGAAAACCTGTGAGCGAGATAATTTTTGTGATAAAATAAATAATTTGCATTTATTCGTAGATACATATAATACTCATGTCTTAAGATTGTGCGATATTAATTTTAGTAATAACATATACATATGTGTACTGGTATATAATAATATTAATAATAATAATATTAAAGAAATTTTGTACTATTTATTTTATATTCACATAATAAATACATATTAGCATTACATTTCACAATATGACACGTGTGTAATCAATCGATCAAATGTTTACGTGTAGATAAAGTCTTGATTTTGTCCTCTCGTTACATAATCATGCTGCCAATTGACCATTCCATTTGGAGTCATAAAATAATTGCAAAGAGAGTCTTTAATGTACGTCGCAAATGCACCATTTTCGTTATTTTCAATAATTTCATCATTGTTTTCAAATTGTAAAATATTACCTTCTTTGTTTCTTAAGAAATTGTGCAAACATACAGTTGCCAAAATATATTTATTGATATTTTCAGGAATCGCAGCGATCGGTCTGTTATATATACCCCACTTTTTTGCCAAAATCCCAAATGTATTTTCTATTATACGCCGGGCTCGCAAAAGTCTATAATTAAATATGTTTTTGTGTTCCCCCAAATACCGTCCAGCATATGGCCGTATCAAATGCTTTCCAATGGGGAATGCTTCATCCCCAATAAAAAAATAAGGCACTTGTATATCGGTTCCGCTTAAGCAACTGGTTCCTTCTGGAATATCCAGCATCTCATTCGTCACATTCAAGTAGCTGTTCCCATAAATTCCCGCATCACTGTTATTCCCCATTGACCCAATATCCACCAAAGTGAATTGATAATTGTGATCACACACAGCCAAAAGTACGATGCTGTATCGTATGTGATAATTAAAGTACAGCGTACCAGAATTAGGGGGGCATTGAGCATCGACATGTTTTCCATCAATTGCCCCCAAGCAATGTGGAAAATTCCATAATGTCCAAAAACCCTCAGCAATTTGTAAATATTCTTCTCTTGAAGGAGTTCGTTGATAGATAGGACCAAGAAGTCTTTCAAATACGTCACACGTCTCTTTAATTATTTTATGTACTGTTGATAAACTAACACGATAGGCAAAAGCAACTGCTGGAACTTTGTCTCCAATCAGAAATCTGTAACATCATTATCAATATTATAATATTAATTGCCAAACTGTTTTTACACATATGTATTGTTAGACTACGAGTAATCCGAACATATACCGCAATGTAAAAGCAACTCTTTGCTCTGGTTCAAGTGCCCGTGGACTTCGTTTCATTAAACTTGGATTAACAATGTTCATCAAGTGCTGGAATGTTGGCAGTGTGTATACTTGTGGAACATTTGCTCATCTGTTTTCATCTCCTGAAAAAAATTGTAAAACGCTCCTTGCTGTCTTCTCCTTGTGTTAATTGGTCGTACCCAGACACGCCGACGGCGACGATGACGTTCACGGTTTCTACGACGTTGCACCAAAAGTGCTCCCATGTTGACCAGAGCAATTAACAACAAATCGAAATCATCCATTTCTGTGAAAAGACAAATGTAATTCAATCTAATGCAGTCTTCTCGAATTAAAATCACATTCAGAATTGTATGAATTAATTGCAAAAACGTTAAAGAATGGCCAAACAGCGCAAACATCAAATATCAAAATAAGTGAAAAATATTCAATGATACATACAAATAATAAAGTATTATTCGAGAAAATTAACAAATCAAGAAAATGTTTTAATAATGAATTTTTACACCTAAACTGTATATGAAACTTACCGAAAATTATGAGATGCGTTTATTTTGCAATAAATTACAATTTCTGGTGATCGCCTCGGACTCGACGACGTCTCGCTATCCGTCTTCGGATCTTGCGCCGATTTAGCTTTCGACGCGTCTTGATTCGAGTTTGCTTGCGTCTTGTTGGTCGCCGAGCTCTGAGCCTTCAGAGTAGAAAGCAATTTGGATACTTCGGCACTGATATCAATTTTGCTCAGGTCACCTAATTTGTCCAAAATAGCGGCCGGCTGGGGTACGTTGGACACGGATGTCGCAGGCTGGAACTCCTCCTTGATAACGAGGTTTTGCGTCTTCTCGATAGGCTCGATTTCGTCTTTCGAACTATCCACTATAGTAAGATTACCTCCCTCGTCATCATCATCATCGTCCTCGTCATCCGAATACCAATCTTTGATAATCTGATCTGTATTTTAGGTGCATCGGACTCGTTGTCTATGTTTTTCAAACACAAATACACGAGTGGGAGCAAAAATATCCAGTGCCTTTAACAGGTTGCGAGACATCACTTCGCAGAATCTATCAACATCAGCGTCATTAGACACTTTATCAATTTCAGTTCGCACTGTACCAGCAATGGACACCAGGTAATCTGAGAACTCAGAACAGTCAATACCCCTGTAGTTACGCCGCGAAATAGTGCGCTCAGACATCGAATTTGAATTTAGTAACATAGATAATCATATCATGACCAGCTATGAAAGGACTCTGAGATTTAGTAAAAGATAAAAGCTTATCAGCATCATCTATAATCAAAACATCGAGCCATGAGTCTGAGGTAGCCGTGTGATAGGTAGGTTCTGAATTAATAATGTGTAATGATAAGCTGGACATAAGCTCACGCAAGTAGTTCGCCTCATAACTGGTCGATGATAAATTACAATTCAAGTCACCTTCGATCATTACATTCTTATACAGGTGTGAGTATCTAGTTAATGTCTCAACAAAGTCATGAAAGAGAAGGCCCTTAGGTCTTCTGTAAATGGACGCAAATAGTACTGATTCACCATCCGGAAAGCGTATCTCAATAATTAGATACTCAGGTGAATTATCGTTAAGATTACTGGAGGCAGCTACAACTTTAACTTTAAGCAATTTATTTATATAGCATGCTACTCCTCCGCCCGCTCGTCCCGCTCTGTCATGACGTAACAAAAAATAATTATCTAGAGCCACAAGGTCATCAGAAACGCCTGCATGAAGCCAAGTTTCAGACACAGAAATTACATGATAGTGGTTGGCGTTGAAATATAGTCTGATGAAATTAATGTGACCACGCAGAGAATTGGCGTTAATTGGGCCACGCAAAATTGAGTGGTCCCCGAAGCAGAGCAACAATGTGTGAATGAAGATATAGCATGATCAGATAATGGCCGAGTGACTGGTGTCAACACATCAAACAAGCTTGTCGAGATCAGCCTTAGAAGAAATTAGAATTACGGGCTCACCGTCAGAGCGCCTGACACGGACACGACCACCCCTCACCCAGACATACGCGTAAGATCTATCTTTAGCTACACGCTTCGTCTGTTGAAGCAATTCGTAAATGTTTTTAGGGAGCAACTCATTTACGTGTACACTCCGATCCGAGTCATTGCCACGATCATCCCTCTGCCTCAGCGTGCGTCGCGCTTTTTAGCGATCACAATATCACGGACAGCACCAGACGCCACGGTGACGACAAGCGAAACACTGTCACCAGTCTTCGTGGAACGGCCGGGAGTTGCTTCGGGTTGAGATTTCCGTGTCATGGGTCTAACGTTAAGAATGTGGCAGGAGAGATGCTGTATATCTAGGACACTAAATACGTTGCCGACAAGCTCAGTCGGGGCAATCGACGACGCCGCAGGCAGTCCAGAAACAATTAACTTATTTTCGTCTTCAGAACGCTCAAAGGGCCGAGCAGTTTTTAGAGCCAGGATATCACGCGCCTGAGCAGTTTTTAGAGACTGGATATCACGCGCCTGAGTCGAGCACTCCTGCTCCAGCTTGGTAATACGCTGAGAGTTTTGGGCAACTGTTTCTGCGATAAGGCTCAGCTTGCTCAGTTTGTTATTTATCTCTCTATTAATATTACGCTGCTCCTCCATAAAAGCCGCCAATTTATTATTCGATTCCTCACTCCTAGCTCGTTGATCCTCCATAAATGTAGTCAATTTCTTGTCAGATTCCTTCATCTTTGACAGTATAGACGTTAACAGCACTTCCGCAGATTGTGGTTGCGTGCCTGAGGGAGAGGCCATATCATCGATATTAGATGATTGTGCACACCTGTCAGTCTGCGGCGTAAGAGGTAAGACCTGCAACGCTGCTAAGGCTTTACAACAGTGATCCGCGTATCTGGTCAGGGAATACGACTTGACACAGCCGGGATGAAACAATTTGTTGCACTCGCATGCAAGTGAAGTAGTCGCAATTGACTTCTTACACTTGTAGCACTGCATAAGTAATACACTAAGCAAGTCAAGGATCAGAACCCGAAAAATGCAGCTGGGCAATCCGGTCTGTAGCAGAAGGTAATACGTGCAAAAGCCACAGATGATAACAAGCGGTAGCACGTGCTAAGCCCTCCGATGGTAACACATGCGCTGAAAGAGAGAGCACACACGTCAGACCCAATAGCAAGTGTAGAAAGAGGAGATCAACAGGCAGGCGCATGCGCAGCAAGACACTTCATACAGGCAATCCGGAGAAATGGACAATGATTCCAAGAAAGAGGTTATGATAAGTAATGATGCTTGTCACGAAAATACTCGGATTTAGGTGGCAATCCTCGAGAAAAAGAATAAGGCTCGTGACAAGCAACGAAAAACTTGCTTAGATCTGCAACAAAAAGGCCCGAAGGCAGCTCACGGCAGAAAATAGATCAACTCGAAGCAGGAGCAAGAACACAGCGTGGCACAATTGATACTTACGAGAGAGAGAGAGAGAGAGAGAGAGAGAGGGAGAGGGAGAGGGAGAGGGAAAGGGAGAGGGAGAGGGATGAATTGATCTTTATTAGCCTTCTCGGCTATTTTTTACAACACATAATCTTACAATAATTCCTCTACATGAGGTATAATATATACTTGTAACTTCCGCTTAAATTGTTCGATCCTCTCGCATTGCCTTATATCAAATGGTAGGGCGTTATACATATTTAGACCTTCATAGAATAGACTCTTTTGTCCGCCCCTCGTTCTACGAAACCGCACCACAATATTCTCAGCCTGTCTTGTTTGTCTGTTACTCACATCACCTACTATTTCTATTTTGTTACCTAATTGTCTAGGCATTATTCCTCTTATTATTTAAAAAATAAAAATGCATACATTATATAATAATCTCTGTTTTATATTCATAAACTGGAGTGCTTGCAGCATCAGGTCTACCTTGGTACGTCGATCACATTGAAGTATAACCCTCATAGCTCGATTTTGCGCAACTTGTAGCCTATTCAGTAATGTGTCACCCATACCAATTAATAACGTTGCACAATACTCAAAGTGAGGTGCTATGATAGACTTATACACAGTACATCGAGTGTACGCCGATATATCATTTCCTATTCTGTTCAGAAAACTCACTTTTTTCCCTATTTTCTTTAACATATAATCACAGTGATTCTCCCAACGGAGTTTACTATCGATCATTACACCCAGATGTTTCGTTATCTCGACACGCTCAATTATAGTTCCATTCAAACTTTTTACTATTATGTCTGTTTTTATTTCTTTCCTTATACTTCTAACTATCATATATTTGGTCTTATCTGCATTCATTTTTAACATATTCACATTCATCCATTCTTCAAGTATACCGAGCACCATATTTAGTTTTATTTCTATTTCCTCACAACTTTCTCCTGTTACACTTGCGGTCGTGTCATCTGCAAATAATCTAAATATACTTCCCTCCGGACAGACTTTAACTATATCATTTATATACAAAATAAACAATAGAGGTCCTAATACTGATCCCTGTGGCACGCCATATACTGTCTCAATTATTTTAGAACACATATCATTGAATCTAACTTGCTGCTTTCTATTACTTAAATACGATCTTATCCATTCCAGTACCACTCCTCTTATTCCATACTGATATAATTTTTCCACTAATTTTACCCTATCTATTGTCTCAAACGCTCTCCTGAGATCCAGGAATAACACCCCCACCATTTTTTTCTCCTCAATTATCAACTTCCATTTTTCGATAAAACTTTGAATTGCTGTCTCACACGACTGCTATTTCCTAAATCCCGATTGGTATTCGGTTATTATTTCATTGTCATCTAGAAATTTTTCCAACTGTTTTTTTACAACTAACTCTAATACTTTTTCATATATCGGTAACATATTAATCGGTCTATACTCGCTCGCTTTTTTTGGTTTGTTTACCTTTGGTATCGGTATTATCGTGGATGTTTTCCATCCTTCTGGAAATTTACCTGTCCTAAGCGAATCATTTATTACTCCTACAAACTCATCTTTTATCACAGGTAGCACCATTTTCAGTATATCACTATTTATCCCTTCCTCTGTTCCGTTCTTTCGTGGTAGTTCCCTAACAATTTGTTCCAAATCACTTGCAAATCACTAATTGGCTCAAAATTTTCCATAATTCTCTTATTCTCAATTACATAAATAGGTCTCCTACCCGTGCCTTCTATCCCCTTATTACTAATAGATTGCACAATGTTGCTAATACTTTTTACATAATATATATTAAATTTATCAGCTATATTGCATTCTTCTATGTCTTCTAATATTTCAAAATCTACATTATCGATGTTCTCTGAACCCCTTTGCTCACCTTTAATTAATTTTTTTAAAGTTTTCCACATTTTTGTAGGATCACTCCTATTATTATCTATCATATTCTCATAATATTCTTTCTTTTTTGCCCTGATAAGTTTAACTACTGCATTTCTTTCATTTCTGAAAAATTCCCAGTCCTGTTCTTTACCTGAGTTTATTGCTCTACTGTGAGCCTCATCCCTTCTATCTGCTGCCATTCTAATTACATCTGAATACCACATTTTCCCTTCCCATATTTTCGAAATTTTAAACTTTTTCTTAGGTGCTACAGTATCCAATACACTTACTATACTATTGACAAATCTCTCCGCCCTTATGCTTATATCTAGCCCTTGACCTTGCTCAGTTCTTTCTTCCATTATTCTAAGAAATTCATCTACATTAAATTTACTATAGTCCCTGCCTCTAAATTCTTTATATTTATTTCTATTTTCATTTATATTAAATTCTACTTTTAGCCATGTATAGTCCGTGATTTTGGGTTTCTCATTCACTTGTACCTTTATTTCTTTATTCGAAAAAATTAAATCTATCATCGTTCGACTATCTTTTGTAACTCTCGTTGGACAATCAACGTATTGCCTCATCCCTAGGTTTTGCATTACCGTTAATAATTTCTTTGTGTAAAATGAATCTACCATTACATCTGTATTAAAGTCCCCTATCACTATACAGTCATACTTTATTATTAAATCTTCAACCGTATCTTCCAAAAATCTCACGAAATCGCCATTTGACGCACTCGGCGAATGATACACTACTGCTATCATACCTTTATACAAATTCTCTCTTATTTTTACCACCACGCACCAACAATTTGACACTATCTTTTTCTTATCAACTATTTTAAATTTAATATCATCCCTAACATATAGCAGTGCTCCTCCTGTGTTTCTATTTTCAGCATCACATCTAACTATACTATACCCCGGTACATTGACCTCACTATCCTCAATTTCTACAGTCAATCTAGTCTCGGATAACGCTAGAATCACAGGATTCACCCTCTTCATAATCTGATGTTGAATTTCGTCCTTATGCGCCAAGAAGCTTTGTGCATTCGTATACCAGAGTAATTCCGCTTCTCCCTGTGGTTGCTATTTTGCATCTTCCCAGCCGGCTCTTTCTTTCTCTTCCTCCAATACTTTCTTAAAAATCGGACATTCCGAATCTAGCGCCTCGTGTTCAACATTTATCTTCAAGTTGTACGTCTGATTTTTATAAGTACAGTTTACACACCTCTTCTTTGCCGTCGTACATTCATTCGCCTTATGATTTCCTGCACATTTATAGCATGTTTCTTGTCTCGTGCAATTCTTGGCAATATGGTAATAGCCCCAGCATTTAAAACATCTTCTAACACTAATATAATTAAATATAGGACACTTTCGCCATCCTAAATTTATTTTTCCTCTGTTTATTAGTAAATTATGAGTGCTTTCATCCACTTCAATTATTACGGATCCTTGCTCAGTATCCTTACTTTTTCCTCTTAATATTTTCTTCACTAGGTGCATACAGGATTCATCGCCAATTCTGTTCTGCTTCTTGATTGTATCTATCAGTTCATCATCCTCTATTTTCATTTCTTCTCCACCAACATTAATTATTTTTGTTAAGTTCAATGGTGCGGGAGTGGTGAAGTTAATGAAACGATGAGGATTAACGAGTTTCTATTTAATTCCTTATATACATCTTTATTCTGTATATGATACGAGAGAGTCTCGTATCTTTCTGAGTATGCTCGCACCGCGCGTCGCTTGTGTGGTGTCTTTCTAACGGACGCTATACCTTTTCCCCATTTATGCTTACGTGTTCGTTGCGTGCTCGTCGCGTGCTCCCTCAGTGTCGCTCAGTCGTACCTATACATGTCCTTACATGACTAAGCTAAATTTACTTATTTCTCAACACGCCTCCTTAAATTTAGCTTTTCTTATCATTTTACACTATATAATTTTCTTAACATAACTTTAAGTTCTCTCTAAACCTATCGAATTTAATTCGCCCTAAAGACTTGGTGAAGATATCTGCTGGATTTTCTTCTGAATCTATTTTAATTACATCAATTTTTCCTTTCAAATAATTCTCGTTAATAAAATGATAATGTGTTTTTATATACTTAGAATTTTTTGTTAGATTTCCATATTTACTTATACTAATCGCACCAGCATTATCCTCATAAATTCTTACCGGGTTTTTGATTTCTATTCCAAAATCTTTCAATAACTCTCTAATTAAGTTTATCTCACTCACACATACAGACAAGGCTACATACTCTGCCTCTGTCGACGATTTCGTTACAATATCTTGTTTTTTTGATTTCCAAAATATAGTATTACCATACATTCTTATAACATATCCCGTCGTGGATTTCCTGTCTACTATATCTCCTGCCCAATCAGCATCAACGCAACAATCTAATATATCTGAATTTGCATTTTTCTCAAATTTTAATTTTAAATCTTTAGTATAATATAAATATTTTAATACTCTTAAGGCGTACTTATAATGGCTTTGATCATAACAATTTTGGAATCTACTTAGATAATTTACGCAATAACAAATATCTGGTCTAGTACTTGAACTTATATACAACAAGGCCCCAATTAATTTCTATATTTTATATCCTTTGATACTGATAAGGCAGGTTCACATTTTAAATTTTGCTCCATTGGGGTAGCATACAATTTCGCATTTTCAATTTCATACTTTTTTGCTAATGACTCAATATAGTTTTTCTGATCTAATGTCATAATTTTCTTCTCACAATCATACTCAATATTTATTCCCAAATAAGTTTTTATTTGGCCCATATCTTTCATTCAAAATTTTGCTGCTAATTTTCTTTTAATACATTCTATTAATTTCCGATTACTACTACAAATTAACAAATCATCTACAAAGATTATCAAATAGATTTTTTCACTATTAATCTCCATATAATATAAACAGTAATCAGTTTTACTACGCTTAAATCCTAATTCTTTCAAGTATTCGTCTAAACATTCGTACCAGGCTCGTGGACTTTCTCGCAGTCTGTACAAAGCCTTTTCCAGTTTACAAACTTTGCCTGTATTATCATCGTAACCTTGAGGTTGTTTCACATACACTTCCGATTTTACTTTTCCATTTAGAAACGCAGATTCGACATCCATTTGATCTATCGCTAATCCATTTTGTACACAATGATTTAACATAACTTTTAACGTTTGTGTTCTCGCTACTGGTGAGTATATATCTTCTAACACTTCTCTTTGTTGAAACCCTCTTACTACAATTCTCGCTTTAAATTTATTATTAGCCCTTTTTGTATACACCCACTTAAGATCTAATACTTTTCTATCTTTTGGCTTTTCAACTAATTTCCATGTATAATTTTTATTTAAGCATTCGATTTCTTTATTCATAGCCTCTCGCCATTTATCGCTATCGTTACAATTTATTGCTTCATTATAATTTTCCGGATTGTCTACACTAACATAATTTACATAAACACAGTTTGTTATTGGATTTCCATATCTGCTTACAGGGCTTTTCTTTCTTTCTGACCTTCTCAGTACTTGTAAATTTGTATCGCTAGTACTGGGTAGGTTATTCACATGCTCATTATTTTCATTTTCCTCATTTTCGTTTTGAAGTTCCTGATTAATCTCGTTTTGAATTGACTCATTTTCATTGATTTCATCGTTATCTTTAAATCCAACTAAGTTTACATTTTCTTCAATTATATCTACGTGTTTTGCTACAATCACTTTGTTATTAATTAATACTCTATACCCTACTTCTTCGTAACCGACTAATACTCCTAAATCAGCTTTTCTATCCCACTTACTTTTCCTTCTAATTTCCGGGACTCTAACAAAAACTCTACTTCCGTATAATTTTAAATTCTTAATATCGGGCTTTTCTCCCATCATAATCTCATACGGAGTCTTTTTCTCAAATGTATTTGCCAATGTTCTATTTTTCAAATAAACAGCCGTCTTGACTACCTCTGGCCAAAATCTATTATGTATTTTCGCATCGGACAATAAGCATCTAGCCGAATCCATTACCGACCTATTGTATCTTTCCGCAGTTCCGTTCAACTCGTGAACATACGGAGGGCACGGCTCAATGTAAATTCCCTTTTCTTTAGCAAAATTATATATATCTTTATTCAGAAATTCTCTCCCGTTATCGCATCTTAAACGCTTTATTTTTTTACCAGTTAGATTTTCTAATTGATTTACATATGTTACAATACAGTCATACACTTCACTTTTTTCTTTCATCGTGTAAACTTTCCCAGCCTTACTATAATCGTCAATTAAAATTAGAAAATATCTTTCACCCCTATAACCTATGGTACTATGCGGTCCGTTTACATCTGCATGAATAATTTCAGCTATATCTTTTGCTCTATGTCTATTATTTTCAAAACTAGTGTTAGTCATTTTATTTTGTATACACGTACCGCATTTCAAATAATCGCTCTCTAAATTATTCGGTAACCCATCAACTAAGTTATTTTGACTCAGAATATTCAAGTACTTGAAATTTACGTGACCTAATAGTCTATGATACTTTTCTTTCAAAGTCATATTCTTATTTACATTTTCTGTTACATAATTTTGTTTGTTCTCAACAAGGCTATTGATCTTATACAAATTATTTATTTTATTAGCTACTGCTATCAGTTTATTTTCTAGTGTATAAATTTTTGACGTATTTCCCATTGATATTATTTTAGCTTTATCAGCAATTTTTCCAAAACAATAAATTTCTATCCATTTCTTTAACAAAAAATACATCTTTAAGTTCTACTTCTGTTTCATCATAATTTGTTACGAACTTAGTTACTATATTTCCTATTTTCGTTGCCTTCAATGTTCGACCATCACCTATTTTTACACTAATTGGATTTTCAAGTCTCTTTGATTCTACAAAATACTTTTCATCATTTATTATATGGTCCGTACATCCGCTATCTAAGACCCATTCGACTCTATTTTTGCAGTTATTTACCTCGACGTTATATCCTACCCTATTGTCTACCTCTGTTGTGAAAGTCATCCTTCCTTGGTCTGCGCTGTGACGATCTTGCCGTTGTTGACCGCCTCGTCCTCGTTGACCTGCGCCTCGGCCTTGGTAACCGCTGCTGCCTCTGCCGTAGCTGCTGTCTCGTTGCTGCTGAGGCTGATAGCGCGCGCCTCCTCGCGCTTTCTGTCCTCCTCCCCTCGGACCTCTCCAAGAAGTTCCCGCGCTGCTCTGGCTCGTGCATTCGTGCTGATAATGTCCTTGCTTTCCGCATTTATAGCACGTTCTGTCCTTTTTTATCTCACTTTTGAATACGTTCAAATTTCCACTTTTATTTCTTAAATTTTGATTTTCATCTTTTTCTTTGTCTTCATACATTTTAATTTTATTAATTACGTAGTCCACAGTTCTATCTCCTTCGGGTAGCACGTCGACTAGATCTCCGATATGGCTTAATGAATTTGGTAGCGTTCTTAACATGTAATTTAATTTTTCCTTTTCAGTCACTGTCGCTCCGGCATTTTTTAATTCAATTATTAGTTTTTCAAAGTCACTGTAAAATTCACTTGTTCCTGTGTAGTCTTTCAATTTAATCCTTTCTAGTTTATTTCTTACACAGATCTGTAATGCGGTTGATTCACGCACATATAGTTTGTCTAATTTCTTGATTATTTCATAACTTGTAGTTTCTTCATTAATAAACTCCATTTTTCTATTTGACAAAGCACTATATATATAGTTCATTGCTTTTAAGTCCATATCATTCCACGTGGCTTCATTTTCCGTGTCGATTCTCTCTCGTTGAATAACCATCTCGCATTTTTTCATTTTCAAAAATACAGTTATTCTTTTTTTCCATGTACTGTAGTCGTTTCCATCAAAAATTGGTAGCGTCATCTTGAACTCGTCTGCCATGTCGACTCGTCTATAATCCTCACTTCCGTTTTTTTCAGCTGATTCCTCTTTGACTTGTAAATCACTTTTTGTTTCATTGCCAAGTGTTCCCACAACCATTACGGAACTTTCCCGAACTTTTAAATGAAACCACGCTCTGCTACCATGTTAAGTTCAATGGTGCGGGAGTGGTGAAGTTAATGAAACGATGAGGATTAACGAGTTTCTATTTAATTCCTTATATACATCTTTATTCTGTATATGATACGCTTACGCTGGAGCGCTCGACCGCGTGTCGACTTCGAGAGAGTCTCGTATCTTTCTGAGTATGCTCGCACCGCGCGTCGCTTGTGTGGTGTCTTTCTAACGGACGCTATACCTTTACCCCATCTATGCTTACGTGCTCGTTGCGTGCTCGTCGCGTGCTCCCTCAGTGTCGCTCAGTCGTACC
>NW_020219879.1:0-1127 GCF_003070985.1 Temnothorax curvispinosus | reverse complement strand
ATCTATTCAATAGAATATCGTGTTTGTGCGAAAATAAACAGTGTGTGTATCACGGTGAACGTATATATACATTTAATGCCTTTGAGATTGTAAACATGGTTATGTACCCACGATAAAGAAATAGCGCCAGAACGATATAATTTTTGTATATTTTTCATCTCGCTCTGCAAAATTGTCGAGTCGAAAGAGATAACTATCAGAATAAATAGACAACTATCACGAGAACTAGATTGTAACCGAGCAAAATGTCAGGGCCAATGGTGCTGTGTCAGCTATGGATGGGCGGTGTGAGTAAAGTGTCTGAACACGTTGATGGACAACAATTATTTCTCCACACACGACTGCTCCAATATAAGTGCCATTACTGATGAATTTTTTGATTCCAGTTGGAGCCATATATGACAGAGAGCTTCATTATGAATGCGTTTCACAAAATGAGCGAACAGCCGCAGACGGTAAAAGTTATGCGGAATCGGTATACCGGCGAGCCCGCAGGATATTGTTTTGTACATTTTCCAACTGACGAAATGGCGCTCGATGCCATGCACAAGTTGAATGGCAAGGTGATACCTGGCTCAAATCCTGTGAGTATAGCACAGCTTTGTAAACGCATGTCTGTGAAACTCCTTGCTCAACTTTTACCGTAGAGAAACAAGCTTCAAAAATTGTTCTGCCCTTTAATGGATAAAAATACCATGATTTTCAATTAATTGAGGTTAAATTCATGTTTCAATCTGCACTTTCTAACGATAGAACATTTTTCCAATAAAAATTCCTTAGTATGATATATGTGATGTGATAACTGGAAATTAAATCTGAATATTGCTCTAACAATAAGCTAATCAATGTCATATTGCTTGATATATTTTACAGCCAGTAAGATTCCGGTTAAATCATGCCAGTACTACAGGAAAACCTGCCGCCGAACGAGAATTCAGTATTTGGGTAGGCGATCTGTCCACAGACGTAGACGATTACTCCTTATACAGGGCGTTTGCCGCAAAATATAACTCTATAAGGACGGCTAAGGTTATATTAGACAGTTCTGGATTTAGCAAGGGCTATGGCTTTGTCAGATTCGCAAACGAGGAGGAGCAAAAAAATAGTCTGATCACTATGAACGGTTA
>NW_020219878.1:0-6867 GCF_003070985.1 Temnothorax curvispinosus | reverse complement strand
TTAGCAAATATATTACTATTTCGCATTATATGCTCAAGATTTTGTACAATTTCGAAATCCAGATTCAAATTTTCTTTTAGACGATGGTCTATCGTTTCGATTGAATCTACAATAAAAAGTTGACCATAAGCGATAGCCTGCTGGGATCGCGCCGGTTCCCCGCGCCTGCGCTGTAGCGTGTCGCTCGACCGGATTGCCGATCCTAGCGCTTCCTGCGCCTAGGCCGCACGTGCGCCGCTCCTTCCGGGGGCGCCACTCTAGTTCCAAGGCGCTCTCGTCGGCGCCTCAGCTTCTCGCGCGCCTCCCCTTCCGGCGGCGCCGCTGCAATTACCTCCGATTCGGCGCGGGCTTTTCGATTCAACCGGCTGTCCGGGCCGCGATGATCGAGTCGGCGTTCGGGGTCAGACTGGCCGGGCCTCGGCCCCGTCTGCCGGCATCCCCCTCGGGGTGACGGCCCCAGGGCTGCGCCTTTCTCTGGGCCGCTCCTCGGCACCCTTGTTTAACTGGCATTTTGCTCGGGGGTGATCCGGGGTCTTCCTGATCGTTATGCTGCCGCTGTTACGACCGAGTGCGGGGTGAGCTCCGGCCGGCGACGCTCATGCACTTGCGGGGAGGTCCGGGCGATCCGACTTCCAGCCATGTCCCCTGGCCGTCTCCTTAATCCTCTGCTCTTCCTCGTTGCGGCCCCCGGCCGTTACAGATGGCGTCCGGTCACCACCGGCAATCCTTTCAAAACTTAATATCTAATTAGACCAAACAATACACGCAACCGCCCTCCTCTCGCTCTAACGAGGAGGCACCCCTGAATTCCCCTCGGCCGAGCCCGTCCGGGAAGGAGACGCGACTTGTCACGTCACAACTCCCCCTCCCCAGACGAGCGCCGAGGGGAGAGTCCCGACCCGGACTTTGGATCACCACTCCGGCGTCAGAGTAGTTCGGGCAAATGTTTTGGAAGATAGAGACCAGACAATATCGCAACCCAGTACTATACCACGCCACCGTACGCAACACTTCACATTCGAGTCATCCCGAGAAATCCGCCACAGACCAACCTTCCCCCCATTTACATTCTAAGGTATCTCTAAAACTCTAAACACGGAGGGTGGTAGGGCTTAAGATCTTGTACGTGAACTTTACCCGCAGGTGATCCATCCGGCTGCTCCACTTCGTATACTGCCGGAGAAATCACTCGTTTGATTCGAAGCGGGTTCTGCGGTGCCAATTTTCCGGCCACGCCCTGCGCGGCGGAAGACAATACATGTTGCCGTCGCAAAACGAGATCACCGACACAAAACCTACGCGGTCTCCTGCGCAAATTATAGTGCGCGGCTTGTTTTTGGTTCGCCTGGTCGAGGTTCTCGGCCACCCACTCCTGGATGGCATGCAACTTCTTCATTCGTTGCGACCACTCTTCGGGGTCCCGCGCTTCCACCTCGGGAGCCTCGTTTCCCCGATCGCGCAAAGAATGGGGTGGCGTCAACTCACGCCCGAAATTCAGAAAGGCGGGGGAGGTACCCAATGACGAATGGAATGCGGTGTTGTACGCGAATCGAAAATGCGGCAAATGGAGGTCCACTCCCTATGATCTTTTTCTATAAAGGCCACTATCATAGTCTTTAATACCCGATTGACCCTTTCTACCGGATTCGCCTGAGGGTGGTACGGGGGCACCGTCGTGTGCGTTATACCATTTTCCTCCGCAAAATTCTTAATGACCCAATTAATAAATTTTGTACCGTTGTCCGTCAGCAGAATTTTGGGTGTACCCCACCGAGACACGATTAAATCTTCGAGGGCCTCCCGAATTTTTGGACCCGTGGCCGCTCGCAACGCTTTTATCTCCACCCACTTCGTAAAAAGATCTTGAATTGCGAGCAAATACTGATGACCGGTCTTATTACGCGGCAGCGGCCCCACGATATCTGCGGCGATAGCAGTCCACGGTCCCTCTATCACACGGCGTCCCATCCAACCCGCCGGACCCGCCTGCTCTACTTTCATTCTTTGGCAGGTATCACACGTCCGAAGGTACCTCGTTACGTCTCTAAACATGTTCGGCCAGTAATACGCGACAGCAAGGCGCTGGTACGTCTTTTCAATACCTAAATGTCCAGCCTGAGGGGCGTCATGCGATTCTTTTAAAGCCTGTCCACGCTGTTCTCGCGGCAACACTAATTTCCATCTATCGAGGTCCTCTACGATGTCGGAAATGACCGGTCTCGGCCGCAGAAAATACAACTGACCGTCTACGATTCTCCAATGCGCGAATCTCTTAGGCGCGGTAATTACTTCCTGGAATCGTTTTCTATACCAGAGGTCGGAGGTATCTATGCATTCCGGCACTTCCACAACGGCACTCACGAGTCCCTCCTCCCCCTTCTCATACATGCGTGACAACGCGTCGGGCACGTGATGGAGGGCCCCCTTCCTATATTCGACCGTGTAATCGTATTCTAAAAGCTCTAGAGCCATCGAGCCAACCGACCTGTCGGGTTCTTAAGGTTATGAAGCCATCTCAAATTACTATGGTCGGTGACCACCGTAAACGTATATCCCTCCAAATACGGTCGAAATTTTCGGATGGCCCAAACGACGGCCAAGCATTCCTGTTCCGTTACCGAATATCTCGTCTCGGTGTCGGATAAGACGCGACTGGCATATGCGATCACGCGCTCTTCACCCTCTAATCTCTGCGTTAATACGGTTACGAACATAAACTCTATCACAATGAAACGCGACACGCGACTGTCGTGCCGGCTAACGAGCGGAGAGGGTCTCCCGGATGACGAGCTGCCCGGACTGCAGAAGGGACGACAACGAATTGTAAGGTCACCACTCTGACGTCCCCGCGTTAAGAGAAGAGGGTTCGCTCGAGGCATCGGCCCGTGGCACACGTTGGTTACCGGAGTGCCGCAGGATACCTGTGGACAGAGCAGGGTCAGAGCGTGCAATACCTTGCGCTCGCATTAAAGTAGAGTCGGGTGGAAGTCGTGCCAGGGCCTTGCCGTGAGTGAGCTCTCTAATGCGTAGAGACCATCTGTGCCCTTCCCGCGAGCACCGCCACGGCCGACAGTCGCGCGGCGTTGAGATGCGTGAATCGGATTAATCGGGTCGAAGTGTGTAGCGTTTCGTTGTATTAATGTAAGTAATCATATCGCGGTATTCGTAATCGTGTCGCGTTTCATTGTGATAGAGTTTATGTGCGTAATCGTGTCGCGTTTCGTTGTGATAGAGTTATATTTGTAATTGTGTCGCGTTTTGCGTGGCGAATGCCTTGCGTGGCGGTAACGGGAGCGAGTGGTGCGGGTAACGGCGAGCCGCGAGTGGTCATGTAATTTGAAGGGCACTCGCCCTCGTTTTGAGTAACGTATCCGGGCCCTCGAGGACGGCAAATATTGTGTTTGGCGGGACGGAAAGATCGACGGGATCGGCGCGGGGCCGCGGAATCTCCGTGCTTGCGAGAGAATTCGGGATTCGCGTGGCAAGCCGCGGGATCGTCCGCGATACGTGTCCTTATTTCGTGTTCGGGGGCAATCGCCGGCCAGCGTGGTCGACTCGGCGAGATCGCCCATAATTTGGTGTCGTGCGGAATCGAGGTGGCCCGGGTGCGCGTTGAAGAAGCAACCGAAAGCGGTTCGTCGGCCTCGTGGCGTAAGTTCATCGTGAGTTCGAAGCCAGGTACCGCGATACCTGAATCGTAATTGTCTCGTATATCTTTCGTGTGTTCGTCTGCGTTATCTGTTGCGTTACAGTGTGAAAGATTCGACATTACCGCGTGCACTTATTGCGTCCTTTTGTCGGTTGCGTTACAGTGTGAAAGATTCGACATTACCGCGTGCACTTATTGCGTTATTGCGGCATTCGTGCGTCAGCCTATCCGACATCTTTGCGGTAATACGAGAAGCTCAGACCGATTATACCTGATACTATTTGACCAAATATATTCTGTTATTATTATTTATTCCTGTGTGTGCGATTAATTGCGTGACGCCTCTCTCCGAATTCCCTGAAAGAGCCCTACGCCCTGAGGTATTGCCGGGAATCTCGCGTCGGACATATTAGTGTACGGTGGTGCGATCCGTCGCACCTGGCGCCCAATCTTTTGGTGTCGGAATTAGTTGTGCGTGCTGCCAATCCTCGATAGCCCTCCACCGGATTGCGAGACCGGGGGAAAAAGCGTCGCAAGGAATTTTCTGGGTCTTCCAAGGTTTATGTTCTCCCGCGCCTTCTTCAGAATGTCCGCATAGCTAATGTCCTCTTTCAAACTAATGATCGATACCGCAGCAGTTTTTGGGGGTCTGCGCGGACGGACATTCGTACGAGAAACACCACCGGCGGCCCCACGTCGAGGCCCGTCGCTCCGAGCAGTCGACATGCTTTGTCCGGCATCTACGGGAGGTGGTGCAGAGGCCTGCGGGCCAAAGGCCTCCTCGTCAGAGATGCCCGATGTTTCAGTAGTGTCGTTTCTGAAAGAGGTTCTTTTATTCCTCTTCTTCTTAGGGTTACTCGAAAATTCTTCCGATTTACTACCAAATTTGGAGCGCAGTTCCTCCATGTTGGCAACCAATTGAGCAATCTGCCTACTCATGCACTCAAACATGTGAGTAGGACCAGTATCTTCCTCCAAATGCTCTGTGCGAGTTGGAGTATGCTCAGAGTGAGTCTCCATATCGGATTTTTTACTCTTATTCTTCATAGAAGAAGTCCTCTTCTTAGTTGGAGTAGGGACTTCTGTCACGTCCGTTTCGGATCCGGAGACACTTGTGGGGTGTTTCCGAATTTTTACAATTCTATCCCGCAGTATCTCGCAGAAAGTAACCCTAGGTTTCCTTTGTGGGAGAGGAGGGTAATCCTCCGAGCGCTTAGCTGCATCCCCAATATCAGGTTTGTGAATGTCAGCCCCCCGAGATAGACTGTTTTCATCCAGAGATATTTTTAAGGAGATTCCTGTACTATTTGGAGCACTCTTCGTGCCTCTGATTTCCTCTTGGAGCATTTCGATATCTTTACGAAGTTCTTCGTTCTCCTTCCGCAATTTGGCGTGCTCCTTCTTCTGCAATTCCTGTTCGCGCGTAATCTTGCGCAATTGGGTCGTAAGGTTCTTATTTTGCAACTCCAGGTCTGCAATATCACCAGTAGCGTTTAATCGTTCACGGTATATGTCGATTATTTCCGAAATATTCATTATTCCATCCCTCAGGTAGCCGGAAAAGTTACCCTTTATGTTTTTGCTACTGGAACGAATGGTTTCCATTTTTCCCAAACATTCAGAGGCGCACTTCGTAGGTTGTTCGGTGTTGTAAGTGCGTAAATTAGTAACAGTTACCGGATGGATTCTCAATCTATGTTTCGCCGGTGCCGAAACTGGAGTATATACTTCGTTCTCAGAAGTAGTATACCTTTCTTTTGATAGGTTTCGCAGTATTATCCAGAGAGTTCGATGAGAAGCGTTCCTTCCTCTTCTCCCTACTAGGAGTAGGTGGAGGAGGCGCATCCTCGTCGTCGTCGTCCTCTATCATAATAATGTCCCCAACTGTCTGTTCGTTCTGGTGTGTTGACTCCTCAGAGTCAGACCCTCCAGAAAGGCCGAACGTAGGATCATCCTTCACATTATCCGTAGAAATTTGTGGATCTTCGTCGACAGGTGATTTCCTGTCTATATTTTCGATAATTCTTGTGGCAAGATCCACGCCTTGATCGTACGTATCCTTTATATTAATTTCCTTGGTAATCTCTTTACCATCGGCGTCGGTGAATAGCGCCGGAGGAGTCAGTGCACCTGTCCAGTCTGGACGCAGTGCTATTTCTTTATCTTTATTCTTATTGAGCCCATCGCAGGATTCGACACGGGGGTCGCTGGGACCGCACTCCCCCCGCGCCGGTCTCTGGGTATCCGAAGTCCCTGAGACGGTAAGTTTCTTCTCCGTATTCGTACTATCCATGATTGATTTGTTTATTTCAGGGGTGTCCTCCCCTTAGGACAGTTGAGATTCAGGTGCACCCCGCCCATGGTGCACCCTAGGACCGCTCATCAAAGAATTCGCAGTGTCCAACTGCGTATTCTGCAACCAGGTGTAAGACTGCGATAGTAAATAATCCCGCGCAAGAGGTGAGCAGTACGTGGAAATTAGTTCAAAATAATCAGAGATATATTTCACTAAAAGACTCCGAAAAGTCTACCGTGATGATGACTGAAGATTCGGTCGTTTCACTTGTATAATATTTATCAGACATTTTTTAAAACAGCGTATTATTTACGATTATCACGATATTTCATAGATGTATTTTAAGCTAGTCTAATCGCATGTAATCTAATTTAATCTAATTGAATCTAATTGCCTGGTACAAGTAGAGATATCTATATCTATATATTTTCTGTATTTTATTTATTTTGTTTTATTTTATTTTTATTTTATTTTGTTTGTTTTGTTTTGTTTTATTCTTATTTAATTATAATTAAGGTGCCAGGCAATATACAAAGACATTAACTATAAAGTATAGTAAATTCGTTAGCTGGTCAATTGATTAGTCAATCGATCAAAAGATCAAGAATCACATGAGCCTTATCATGCTATTGTAAATCATGTATTATAATAACAAGTTATTTCGAAAAGTTAGCATACATGTGAGGCCGCCTCAAGGTGACAAAAATCCCTGGATATGTAATAGTGAGTTTCGCATCATGTGTTTCTCAAACTCAGCCAAAAACAGTACGCGCGCGCGTTATATTCTAACCTATCTGTCAATAAACAATATTTGTGGAGTTGCGTGATGGCCGCCGCCGCGCCGTAGCAAACACACGCGTTTTAACCTAGCTAGGATTCGCGAAAAGTTTTATCCAATTTTAGGTTTATTTATAGTTAAGGG
>NW_020219877.1:190-2203 GCF_003070985.1 Temnothorax curvispinosus | reverse complement strand
TATATCAGTGAGGACAGCGCAGCAGTAGTCAAAGTGAGGCAAAATCATCAGCATAGAAATTGTATTTACAGAACCTCAGGATCGATCCAGTAAGTAAAGAACGAATAACAGTGGTCCCAGTACCGAACCCTGAGGAACTCTCGCAAAGATCGTTCTCCTAGTTGATTTTTCACGAGAAACAGGATCGCGGACTGCCTGTTTCCTATCATCCAAATAAGCGCAAATCCAGCGAAGAGCAGAGCAAGAGAAACCTGCATTTCTTAATTTCTCTATTAAGATTCTGTGGCAGACATTATCAAAAGCCTTGGTAAAGTCGAAGAAAACAGCAACGGTAACCATTCTTGAATCCGCCGCTTGTCTCACATCGTCAAGAAACCTTACACCAATGCTGTCTGAGTGGAGTGGCCCTTCCTATACGCAGACTAATACGGATCCTGAATGTCAGATCTCCCGAGATACTCCTTGATTTGGTCCGCAGCGATACGCTCCATAGCCTTTAATATCGCACACAAAATTGAGATAGGTCTATAATCTCGCAGTTCCGAGGGACATTTAACCTTTGGAATAGGGCATATTAAGGCCATCTTCCACAAGTCAGGATAAACCCCTGCTGTGAAACTGTAATTAAAGATATGCATTACTGCTGGAAGAATGCTGGGCAAAGCTGTAACAATTAATTTAACCGACAATCCATCTTCACCAGTGGCGTTAGATTTTATCCTTCGCAGCGCATTGACAACTTGTTGTGGCTCAACGTGACTCCAATAAAATTTTGCATCACTATACACCTCCTCGCCCAGATCATAGACTTCCCTATCTTCCTCTTCTCCATCAAGCCTCGTAGAAGAACCCGAAAAATAATTATTTAAATCCTCGTTTGAGAATAGCACTCTGTTCATGGTGTTCGATTTAATAAGGCCAAGATGTTGTAACCTTTTCCATATAGAATTCATATCTGTGAGATCCTGAAATGCAATGAGATAGTACTCGCTTTTAGCCTCACGAACCATGTTTTGCGTAAGATTTCTCAGAAGTCTGAACCTTTCATAATTCGCGTCTGTTCTCTGTCTCCTCCATCTTCTCCTTGTTCTGTCTTTTTCGGCCATTTTTGACTTAATGTCATTCGAGAGCCATGGTGCCGGCAGGTGCCGAGGTTTGATCCTACGGAGGGGCGCATGCTTGTTGTAACATCCAATAACATTCTCATTAAGTATCTCAACTTTCCTATTTATATCAGTAGCCTCGAATAGGATGCTCCAGTTACAAGAATCAAACTCATCAAGGAAGCTGTCGGAATCAAAAAATCGAAAATCCCTGACCCAGACGCATCGATCATAGACACGTTTAATTCTGAGGTCATATTCAACATAGATCAAATCATGAGCCGAAAGAAAACTTACGTCATGTTGGCCGTAGGAGATTAATTTTTTAGTGTCATCGATTATGCACAAATCAAGTCGGGTAGAGGACGCGCGCGTATGATGCGTTGGTGCATACTGCACTAAAGAAAGATGAAGCGAATTAACAAGGGTCTTAATTTGCTCCGCGTCAAAAGACTGAGAGTCCAGATCTGCGTTAAAGTCACCAAGAATGATTATGTGCCTATACAGAGCAGACAAATCTGCTATGGTGTTGAAAATGTCTGACAAGTATCCACAGTGGGGGGGGGGCCTATATACCACTGTGAGTAGAAGCTTCGAATTCCCGTCAGCTGAGATCTCCGCCATTAAGTACTCAGGCTTTCTGCAGTATTTGTCGGAGTGATGGATCACTCTGGAGCTGAGCTGGTCACTCAGGTAGACCGCAACACCCCCGCCAGTCTTGCCAGCTCGATCCTGCCTCACAATATGATACCCACGCAATGAAACCATACTATCCGGGATAGATGATCTCAGCCAAGTTTCGGACAAACAAATAATGTGGTATCCTGAACCCTCGAAAAAAGATCGAAATTCATCAAGATGCGCTAATAAAGACTGACAATTTACATGACAGACGCGTAAGTAATCAATC
>NW_020219877.1:0-90 GCF_003070985.1 Temnothorax curvispinosus | reverse complement strand
AAAGACTGACAATTTACATGACAGACGCGTAAGTAATCAATCGAATTATTAACCATAGTTAATACTGTTTATTCTATCCGCTATTCTTCT
>NW_020219876.1:0-1589 GCF_003070985.1 Temnothorax curvispinosus | reverse complement strand
AACCGAACATGAGACCGTTAAAATCGACCGATGTGGATAAAAATATCGAAAAGCGACGGTTGGTGGACGAATTGCACGCACCGGCGCCGGCGAAAAGAAATTTTCCCCGCAGACACGTCATAGTGCGAGGGTACGACGATCTGTGGCAGGCTGATGTCGTCGAGATGCGTCCGTACTCACGTTTCAACGGAGGCTACCACTATATACTTACCGTCATCGATGTGTTGAGCAAGTACGCGTGGGCCGTGCCGCTCAAGGGTAAAGGTGGCAGCGAGACAGCTGACGCTATCGCTGAGATAATTCGAGATAGCGAGAGGTGCCTTAGTAATCTACAAACCGACATGGGGAAGGAATTTTACAACACCGACGTGCAACGTCTCGTGAGAAAACACGACATCAATCATTATTCCACGTATTTGGTGATGAAAGCATCGGTTGTCGAGCGATTCAATCGCACGTTAAAAAACAATATGTGGAAGATGTTTACGCTCAATGGAAATTACAAGTGGGTCGACGCCTTGCCGCGACTCGTGTCGGATTACAACGCGAGCAAGCATCGAACGATCGGCATGCGACCCGTCGACGTTACCCCCGCGATTGCCGAAAGACTCTTGGCTACGGTGTACAGCGCGATAAAGATCGCGGGCCCGGCAAAGTTCAAAGCGGGCGACTCGGTACGCGTCAGCAAATACAAGACAATTTTCGAGAAGGGTTACACGCCGAATTGGACCACCGAGGTGTTTAAGATCGTTAAAGTGCAGCGTACCAATCCCGTAACCTATCTACTCGAGGACTATCGTAGAAAATCCGTCGCTGGAGCGTTCTACGAGTACGAGTTGCATTGCGCGACTTATCCTGACGTGTATCTCGTGGAGAAAGTACTGCGCAGAAGGGGCGACGAGGTTTACGTGAAATGGCTGGGATTCAATGGATCGCACAACTCTTGGATACACAAGAACAATGTTATTTATAATTCGTGCAGATTGTATTTTTTAAAACATATGAAAAAATAAACTATGTAAAAAAATATTAAATACAAAATATCCAATGTATAAAAATATGTAAGACATATGCAACATATAAAATGTTTGAAATATATACGATACCTTTATTAATATTCTTTCTAATATAATACGTTATCTACTATTGTGAGTTTCGTGTTCATCGTGGTGCCATAAACACATTTTTTTTTCTTGAAGAAAAGGGGTGTTATTGCGTAGACGTATCTATTTCATGCTATTTTTTTACGACGCAGTACGTGAGACAAAGGAAGAAATGCAAAACAGATAAAAAAAATTGATCAAGATTCAGTTGGAGCGAGAGAGAAAGCAAAGGGTATATAATGAGGGATGCATCAAGCCACAGTAGTATGATTTGAGAGCTTAAACACCTCGGTGATACATCTGTGCATTGATTAAGACATTTAAAATCTGTGTGCAGCGATCGAAACAGTTAAAATCTGTGTGCAGCGATCGAAACAGTTAAAATCTGTGTGGAGGGATCGAAACAGTTAACAATCTATGTGCAGCGATTCATCTGTGCAGCAATTCATCTGGTAAATGTGCAAATTATTATTATTTGAAATTATT
>NW_020219875.1:0-3989 GCF_003070985.1 Temnothorax curvispinosus | reverse complement strand
CAACACGGGAAACGTGCTTAACCTATTTTCAATTTATTTGTCAGATTAGCATAGCATTGTACTACGACGCAGTTTACGAATATTCCGAACCGAGAATATTACGAACAGAAACCTCAACGGAGTAAAGTGAATAATACCGTATACCATAGAGAAGACAGTAAACGAAGTAAATATATGCAGAGAAGTCGCGGACGGCTTGCGTATATATTTCGATTTCGCATATTACCTCATCTGTTATATAGGTAAGAAAAAGAGCAATATATTTTTCTGTAAAATCTTCCTTGCTAAGCAACGAACAATTAATGAGTAAAATTAAGGCTAGTATACATAGTCGGTTCTTATTTCAAGACAATGGCTTAAGGTTGATAATATATACGGCTCTGTTATATCTAACAATCGAGTGATTAGTTTATAACATCTCTCTCTCTCTTAAGATTACTCCAGCCGGCCTTAAATATAAAAGATCCGACAATGAAATACTACCCTACAACTTTATTAAGTGTTCCATTAAGATCTGCTGTGAGAAATTGATCAATCACAATCGAATGTGAGGAAAATAATTAACTATGATTGATTAATTATTGTTTTGTGTGCTCTCAGTGCTTCCTGTTGAACCGGTAAAATATAACAATCACCCCACCACCACCACCATCATCATTAACCGTCGTTTATAAAAAAGAGGCCGCAAGAGGACGAGCGACAAATGATATTGACTGGTTAGTAAAAAAAAATACAGTTTATCGATTTAGGATTAATAGATTTAAATACAATAAGATTTATTCTTTCTGAAAAGAGGAGTCGGGTTTGTTGCTACTTATGTACTGCATATTGCAATGTATAAAATACATTTATAATTAAAAAATGTGTTTTGCTTACTGAATGTACCTGTTACTAAAGGTTACTTTCTTTTTTTTTTTTATCAGGTTTAGTCGTGGCGAAGCTCGCCGAAGAGCCGCTGGAAACGAAAGACATTCTAACGATTTGTTGGGAGCAGAGTCAACACAAGTACACAGAGAGAAGATTACTAGCTGTTGAATGTTGCTCCTACATACCAATATCAGCTGCTGTTAGAAACTCGTTGATACTGTCAATGCGCTTCCGGAGTAGTACTACCGGAACTGAGGCATCTCAAAACGTTGATAAATCAATGCCTACCTCAGCAAGAAGATGCAGTGCGTTTCTTGCTCAGAGAAGCGGAGTGCAGGCAGTATTTACTGAATGAAGCCAATAGATAGGTATTGAATAAAAATAATTATGTTAATCTAAACATATCTGATCGTGTTTACAATAATTGACGAATTAATAACTATAAGACATACAGAGGTAAAGAAATATAAGAAATTTTATATTTTATTACTGTAATTTATCACGCGGTGCAATCTTTCGAACATCCCTCATTATTATAGCGACACGCTAATTTTCTTGGAATTTTTGATTGTCGAAAAAAAGATCTCCTGATCTCGGCAGACCAGGCAGCGACCTGGATTTGAAATTACTGTGATTATATAATTGTAATCTACAGTCGCAATAATCCATAGTAGATTTGGTAGAATATTTCTGAATTTCGATATCTTTGGACCATTGAATACTTTTCTAGAAACATTATGTATCCTGTACACATTTTCTCGATAACGAAAAATGTTTAAACGTTTGTAAAAAAATTATCTTCATTCCAGGACACTCGACGAGCTCCGGGTTTTCCCTATCGATGACGACGGTGAATGTCTGCCAAGGATATGCGCCAGAAGATGAACAAGATCTCTTCAACAGAAAATTGAATCGCCCAGCATGTCGAGTATTTTCCGCAAGAAGTAAACTCCCCTTTGTGTCTTATAGCAAGAAATTCTGTGTGAGAAAATCGAGTATCACGTCGGCAAGAGATTCGCGAGTGCAAGCACAAAAAATTGTTGTTAGGCATAAATGTATAATGTTGTTTCAACGAATGTTAACTTATTTTTTTATCGCGCTAGCTCTATGAGTGACGTGTAAATTATTTTGTTTAAATATTAACACGGTCTGAGGAGTTTAGAGATGAGAAAAGACGAATGTTTTTTCACGTTTTGTAAAATTCGGATGTCCATTGTGTCTGCACTCTCGCAGCGTTTGGAATTTTCTCACTTTCTCATGATCCTCTTTAGGTAAAAGAAAAGAAAAAGAGTAAATTCAAAACGCTACGATTAACAGTAATTAATGTTTAATTTCGAAGTCTGTCACTTTACATAGTAATAAACAAACGTCATAGATCATATATCATATCAAATTGTATATCGCATATCCGCATATACATATATATATAATACACAAGTGTTTTCCTCGTAGAATAATTTACAAAATCAGACTGTCTAGAAATACAGTTGCGTCCTGTTCCTGCTCGGTTCTGTTTTCCGTTATTTTTTTCTTTCTTTTTTTATATAATCACAGCTTATCCTGATACGTAAAAAAACATTGCTATTGTATTTTCCTTTTTCCGTTCGATAATTAATCGACACAATCAGAGAGTTTCTCTGAGACATTCGTAAACTGCGATATGAGAATTAAGGTTTCTCTGGGATATTCGTAAACTGCGTCGTAGTGAAATGCTGTGCCAGAGATTCTGGAATATTTATCACAGTAGGTTGCGCCGGAAGTATAAGCTGAAATAAATATCAGTGATATATTTGTATGATATTTGTTTTCAGTGAAAGATTAGTTTTTAACATAAATTACAATCCTTGTATAATTTTAATTTAAATATGAAAAATAAATAAAATGCAAACAGCAGGAATAGTTTTTAGTTGTTGAAAAATGTATCCGGCACAAACGCTTTATAGCTTATCTGTAATATATATGTATATTAACTAAAATTTAATTACTAGCTTACCTTGTTCTTAATACTCATTAGGTCATAATCCTGCTCTAGAATCCGTTTTAATGTGCTATCTGTAGCAAGATCATCGCCTGGTTTCATACTGGCTCCAGATTGGCTACCACCACCCACTGTGTTCATCGTTACTCGTTTCACCCATGTAATCAGAACTACTCTCTGTATCCTCTTCTATGTTTACGTCCTATAAATTACAAATGTAATTCTTATAAACTTTTCTTACTTTCGCAATCCTCGGTCTGCAATATCATACGGATAAATTAAATCATGCAGTAAATTAAACCTTTCATAGCGCGGCAACGTTAAGAAAATTACGCCCTCACAACACGATAGTCAATCAGCGTTACACATATTTTTCAAGTTATTGCTACTATCTCTTTCTGTTATTAAATTATAAAAGTTCTGAAACGTCCAAAATCAAATTTGTAACTTGAAAATGAAACTTACTTCTGTATAATAATCAGCGTGTTGGCCTGAACTGCCATCTTCGGAAATTCCGGTCGTAGATGATGCAGCTCGACTGCCACCGCTTCTCGCTCTACGACGAGGTTCTTGATGCTCTGTTTCGTTTCGATTAAGCGCTTCGACATCTTATGGCTTCTCTTTTTGCGTTTGTCCCAAGACAGATTCCAACCCTTACACAATGACAAAATATATTTATATTTCTTTAATGTGTACTTTAATATGATTTGTACAAGATTAAGTAGCTTCGCTAATGCTTTTCTAACTTACTTGGAAGTGCATGAAGTATTCCACTGCTTTTCTACCTCTTAATGACATCAATGACATCAAGCATCTGCAAACAATTTTATAGTTAGTTTAAACTGCGAGTTTCCGTACGATGACAAAATTACTTATATCTACTTGTACATACAATATAAGTTTATTTCTATATTTCATAAATCTGTAATTTGATGTAATTGTTCAAATACAACTTTAGTAGGTTACCTCTCTACTTTTGCAATCTATATCTCTTTCATATTGCAAGGATACTTTTTATTAAGTTCAGAATTAAATTTGCATTTTACACTTACCTATATTTTTGCACGTGAAATGTAGCCAGGTATTAGGCATAAACAAATCTGACAAATAAATTGAAAATAGGTTAAGCACGTTTCCCGTGTTG
>NW_020219874.1:0-2852 GCF_003070985.1 Temnothorax curvispinosus | reverse complement strand
ATAAAATTGTTAAAGCAGAGAATAGTTGGTATATGAAAAGCAGTACACATAAATATTTACTTTTCATATATCAACTATTCTCTGCTTTAACAAATTATTTATGTTACAGATATTAAGTGTTGAAGTTAACGAAACAGAAATAAAGTTGTTGAAGCAGAGAATAGTTGGTATATATATGAAAAGTTCATATTTACATGTACTTTTCATATACCAACTATTCTCTGCTTTAACAAATTATTTCTGTTACAGTTATTAAGCGTTTAAGTTAACAAAACATAAATAATTTGTTAAAGCAGAGAATAGTTGGTATGTGAAAAGTACACATAAATATGTACTTACCAAGCAAACAGTTGTCACGTGACCTTCTTTTGCATACGCGTGCGGCTACGGAGCATGCGCATATGGCCGCAGGGCATGTTCGTGGTCGCTACACTCGCTACCAGTCGCTACATCGCGTCGGTATGACAGGTCTCATAACCTGATAGTCGCCAACTTTAACCGTTAATATCTTGTTTCGCAGGGCAGAGCGACACTTTTTTCTGCCAGATTCGGTCGTTTCGTGCAAAAACGCGTCGATTGAGCCCAAGTTGAACGAAATCGGTGAGGAGGCCACTATTCTTCAGATTTACCTTTATCTCGTAGACAAATGCAGAGGCCCCCCTCTCTTTTCTTCTCTTTTCTTTTCTTACTTTGATTTCAATCGGTAATCCAGACTCCTTAATTCCGTATTATTAATATTATTTGTTAAATGGCATTTGTGATATGCGATTAGTTATTTGGTATTAAGGTATTAATTTTAAGTTTTATTAGTATTAAGATATTTTATTTTAAGATACTCACAATCAGAATCAAGACATTTTTCAATTTTAATTTTAATTTTGTTGAAACTAAATTTTAATTTTAATTTTTATTAAGATACAATACATATATTAATTGTTTTAAATGGTTAAAAAAAAATTTTTTTTTTGTTATGATATAATATGAGTTTAATTTAGATAGTATGCAAGAGTACATAAACAAGTAGATAAAAAAGTGTAAACAAATAAATATATGTTCCTTTGTACCTTAGAAACAAACGTGTGCGATCTCTTAGATTTTTTGTGACTCTTCCCCCTATATGCTATTTACCACATTATCATATTAACATGCTCTATGTCATGTATATTATCGGTGACTTGCAGTGGAGTTTTTATTTAAGTTGTGTTTCATATGGTTAATAAAAAAAAAATTTATTATATAAATTTTATAACATTATTAATTGTGATACATGTATGTCTATATGTATCTGATTAATTAAAATTGTGATTAATTAAAATTAAAATTAACAATGTTATAAAATATTTTGCGGTAATATTTTTTTAATATTAAAAATCTTAGGTTCTAAATAATAAATCTAGATAAATATTGCATTTAACAGAGCAACGAGATACGACAACATAAGTCAAAGTCACAACCGTATCTCGTTGCTAAATTTACAAAAACCTATACTATATGAATTATCGATGATGTACGTGATATGGAACATGTTTCATTACGATTTAAAAAGTAGTAAAAATTAATACATTGATAATAAAATGTACTACAATAAATGTTTTCTCCAATAGTCCTAATAAAGTATTCTTTTGAATTCAGTAAATATTTTATTAGGTTCAGAAAATTTGTTTCAATTGAATGAATATTTTTTTCATTCGAAAAATATTAACTGAATTAAAAAAATACTTTATAAGGACTACTGGAGAAAACATTAATTAAAATTTAGTACATTTTTCTATCAGTGTAGGATCTAGAGGGTTTTAGGTTTAGGAGGGTTTTACCGATAACTCCTCTTTTAAACCTCAAAATGGGAAACAGTCCGTTTTCTGCCGTTTTCAGGCACAAAGTAGGAGCTAAGTACAATACAATTAGAACCTATCAAAATCCTTTAGAATCCTGAGATGTGAAAAATAAGAGGTCGAAAGAAAGAGTAAAATTTCGACTCGGGATTGCGCGATCAATCACATATGTATAAATAATATATATAAATTTTATATTTAGGACCTATCCAGACAAACACTGCATATATAAAAAAATATAAAATATATAATATACTATATTTCAATCGAATTTCAACCTTCGACGTTGAAACGACGTTGAAACGATAAGTTGAATAGTCGGTGATATTTTATACGCTTTCGACGTCGAATCGACCAGAATTACGACGTTGATTCGACATTCGGTTTTCGACATTGATTCAACGTCGAATCAACTAATCATTTCTGACTGGGTTTTATCATGTATCAGAAATGTTTCTAAACCATTACATCTGCAATATTTTTTCTGCAATATTGTAGAAATTCACTGCCTGCAATTCAATTTTTCATTACCTACGCAATCCTTCAAAAATTTTTCAGAAATATTTTAAATGCAATGTTGCGTTTGATATGTTACAGAAATATTATTTGTGCAATGCAAACGTAATATTACTTTTATAATGTTTCAGAAATATTTCTGAAATGTTGCATCTGCTACATTTTTTTGCAATATTACAGACACTTACAAATATTGTAAACAACTTTCTGAAAGATTTCAGAAATATTGTTAATGCAATATTATAAAAAACATGATGCAGGTACATTTCTGAAATATTTCAGATGCATAGTTACAAATGAAATGTTAACGAAATATTTCTGTACTATTTCCGAATATTTCAATATTTCAGCAACATAACATGCCGAGTGGGTAATGAATATTGAACTGTTCTCTGTTTCCTATTCCTTTCATTGTGCGCAGCTGCTTTTTTATTGATCGTAGCGCACAATGAGAAATTCTTGCTTCCTTTTGCTTCTGCACAGGGGAGCCACTGTGTCTGGTAG
>NW_020219873.1:0-2422 GCF_003070985.1 Temnothorax curvispinosus | reverse complement strand
CATGTCCAAGATAATTTACTTCATGACGCAGAAATTCGCACTTATCGAGCTGTATGCTCAAATTTGCAGCTCTAAATCGAGCCAAGACTTTTTCCAATCTTTCATTATGTTCGCGTAATGTTTTACCGACCACTATTACGTCGTCGATAAACCCGAATACTCCTTCTAATCCCCGCAGAGCGTTATTCATCATGCGTTGAAAAGTGGCAGGCCCATTCTTGAGTCCAAAAGCCATGCGAGAATGCTTGAAATGTCCGTCTGGCGTTGAGAAGGCGGTTTTGTGGGCGTCGGCCGGATCCATGGGAATTTGTTGAAAACCGCTGGCAAGATCTATCACCGTAAAATACACCGCGCCACCGCATTGATCAATTATGTCAATTATGTTAGGCATTGGATGAGCATCGCCTTCCGTTTTTTCGTTTAAATCGCGGTAATCGTTGACCATACGCCATCTTTTCCTACCCATTGAATCAGGTTTCTTCGGTACTATCCATAACGGCGAGCTATACGGTGAAGTAGAAGGCCTCACTATTCCCTTCTCGATCAAATCGTCGATTTGGCGTCTTATCTCCTCTCGATGCATCGGGGGAAACCGATACTGTTTAGTGGATACGGGTATGTCATCCTTGGTAATTATTTTGTGCGTGGTCAGATTCGTTTCTCCTAGATATTCGTGTGGCAAATGGAATCGATCGCTATACTCGCTGATTATTCCAATAATGCTGTCCCTTTCGTCAGATTTAAGGTGATCGAGTCGCAGAAGTCTTAATACATGAGATAATCTATCAGAGTTTTTATTAATATCGAAAAGTTGCACAGGAGTGAGTTCGCATTTATCCGTTTGCTTATGTATACAATTTTCGAGAAGCCTTTCCGCCGAGGGAGGCTGTGTGTGAAGCGCGCGGGGAAAATTCCACTTCGGATCCACCGGAGTATTTGTAGATCCCTCATGGGAGTGAGTCGTATTCGACTGAGTAGATTCAGCGGATTTAATGCAGGGATGTCGACCTTGGTCGACGACGCACCTTGACGCGTCATAGGGGAGGCACTGCTCATGCCCTTGGAAAAGCGAATTGGTAAGTAACTCTGATTTATCATGTGACTCGACTTTAGAATTTGGCGGCCTGTCATCGCTGACTGTTTTCTGAATTATTTCAGTGAGTGTCACTGTAGGAACTTCGATTTCTACCTCGTGGTCTAACGTATTGGCGATGCAAACATAGGCCTTATTGTTAATACAAGTTACTTCGGCGTCTCCGCAGTGGACTCCTTCGCATGCGCGTAGGCGAGGAAGATAGCCGGTTTTTATTTCCGGGTTGGAAACGCGAATCATAAATCCCATGCTCGTATAGGGAGGTACCACAATTGTTTCCCTTTCTTTGAAGGGGAAAGTAGAATTTCGCCATGTGACTTGGTTGTTTGCATAATCGATGCAAGCGTTATGTTCGGTGAAGAATGGGGATCCTAATATTCCCTGCGTAACGATAGGAAAATCATCCGACACTACGTGGAAAATCACGGGTACGTCCGCAATGTAAGCCATAATTGTACCAAGCGTGTTAACCACGTTTTTTGTAATTCCCGAGAGTTGGATAATTTCCCTTGCGTTGATAACAATGCCGTCTCTAATAGAACCTTCTCTTATTATATTGGGTTGCGCCCCGGTATCTAACATGAAGGCGGTTGGTCCGCGAAAGGAAGAGGATTGAAGTTCGACTGAGGGTACGTTTCTGTTATCGCCTCTGAGGACGTAGACGGATCTGGGTTCGTCTCCAGAGTATAAACGGGACGAGCATTCCCGAGGCCTCGAGCTGTCCCGTTCGTTGAGACCTCCGGATTGTTTCCCGGGTACCGTGCGACAGTATTATCCTGGCCCATTCGATTATTATTATTATTATTATTGACATTATGGTTGAAATTGTTTTCGCGATACTGCCTTTTCCGGCACTCGTTTATCAAGTGGCCAAAGTTTTTACAGTAGCTACAAATCTTTCGACCCGTATTCTCAGATCCGTTACTTGCAGAGGCGGTAGTGGAACCTGGGGTGGTAGCGGGTTCGCGTTGAAGTGTACGAATTTGCGGCGCGGAGGCTGAATTTTCCCGACCGCTTCGGGTATTACGGTATCGAGCCTCTTCTCTCTCGAGTCTTCTACCGATCTCGACGGTCTTTGCGCACGCTTCTGAGAGGTTACGATATCCTTCCGCTCGAAGCTCGAGGCGATAATCGCGCGGAAGCCCTTCATAAAAAGCTTCAAGCGCGAAGGAATCTATAGTAGCCACTTCCGATTCGAGCAATGAACGATTTAAACTCGTTTGATCACCCTCTACAATGGCTGTTCGGAGATCCTTAATGCGTCCGATATAATCCAGTATGTGTTCAGTAGGTCTTTTAAATGCCATACTGAGTTGACCACGATAATAA
>NW_020219872.1:0-1094 GCF_003070985.1 Temnothorax curvispinosus | reverse complement strand
GCGGGTACCTCTGAATAATTTGGGTGCCCGTATCGTACGGATATCCGCATAACGAATTACATCCAGCGAATGGTGAGTCGCGCCTGCGATCGTGCCTCCCTATTTCCTGTATCCGGCCCGTAATAGGGTAACTATTTCTTTTTATAACACGAAAACTAGGCTGCGCTCCGATATTCGCTGCCAATACTGAAAATCTATATTGTGCGTGACGTAATTAATTTACAGATAGACTTTTAGTACTGGCAGTGAATATCGGCAGCCCTAAACTTTAGGTACCTGTGCAACTGTCATTATGAACACATAACGAGTTACAGAATTGCGCTATTGAGTCCGTGAGTCTTTTTTCTCACCTATTTTTTTCAGAAAGACGAGCCAAACAAGGACTTGTTAATTTTACAATTACGAGCAGATGTTATTTTAGTTCGAACGCTATAGACCCACGTATACACATAGAGGGTTAATATTTCGGCTTTAGGTCAGTATTCATAGTCGATTCTTATTAACTATCTTAAGTAATGTCTTAAGATGCTATAATTTGGTTTTGATTAATTTATGACGTTTTAAAATTGTACTTAAGACGGTCTTAAATATAAGAACCGAGTATGAATACCGGCCTTGGTTCAAAACTAGTTTAAGGATGTTCTGGATAGTTTGTCAAAATGCTACGAAGTTGATGAAAATTTAATATTATATTCTGTATTTATATTTATATTAAGGGCCTTAGTGACGGTGTTGGCCGTACAATGCGCGATGCAGAATTCAGGGTTCTCCTCACCATTCCGAAAAGGTTGGATTGCATTATAAAAAGGGGGAAGGATACGCTACCGAATCTTAAGCAAACGGAGTTGATATATGAGATTGATTGTGCTAATTGCAACGCTGCATATATTGGTCAAACAAAAAGGCACCTAGAGACACGGGTTAAGGAACATTTTTGTGATATTAGGAAGAACAGCGATAATCATTCTGTAGTTAGTAAGCACCGTCTCACGCATAACCACGATTTCAATTGGCAACAACCAAAAATTTTATATAAGGAGCGACACTTTAAGAAACGTGAAATCTCTGAGATGTTTTTTATTAAAAAATGTGAT
>NW_020219871.1:2853-7768 GCF_003070985.1 Temnothorax curvispinosus | reverse complement strand
AAGTGATGGATGATCTGTAAATATTATGTTACATTAGGTAAAAATAATTCTCATAGATTCATTGCTTTGAAATATGTGTGTGTGTGTGTGTAGACAAGCTGGAACGGATTAATACAAATATTTAACCCCGAAATATGCATGATCATCCGTTGATTTATTATTCATACATTGCAAATACAAACATGCAGAGCACATTATATAGAACTTATTATTATTGATGTATAATTAGTTGGTTTAGTGTTTATTGGCACATTTTGGCTACTGTACATCAGCATAGTAATTACAATATGCACAAATTACATAATCGCTAAAATTTATTAGAGAATTTAAACTCGCGCGTATATATAGATGAGAAGAAGCTAAGAAATATTTCACAACTCTTGGGTATGCTCGGCAAAACAGTTGAGGAACAATAATGAAGTAATTTTCGTAAAAAAGAAATTGTTTTGAAATCTGTTAAAGATATCATGTCTTCTTCTTTTTATCGAGCATTTTGTACACAAGCAAAATTCCCAGGAAATGCAGTTACGAATGCTATGAAGATATGCTAATTTGAGTATTAAATAATTTTAAAATTTTCGACTTTATTGCTTAACCAAATAATGAAAAATAAAAGGAAAAGAAATACAAGAAATAAATATACTAGTAAAATATTAAAGTTTTCAAAGAATTTTTATTTAACTTTCTTCGTATAGTTAATTGAAAGGAACGGGCTAATTATGACTTTCCATTTACTTTCTTCATAGTATTCGTACTTCAGAGGGCGAGGATTGGGACAAGATATTCAAGTATTTATTGTATTTGCATAAAATAAAAATTATTTAATATCATTAATATCTATAAAACTGACAGGAAAAAGCTGTTAATATTTAGATACGTTACTTTATTTTCCTTTTTCCTCCCTTTTCAAATATGTTTTTAATCAAATTTGAGGGCTTTGCGCTTGACCTCTCCAGGGTTAGTTAAACGTTACATAAATTGGCACAAGAAAAAATAATATATTCAGAGATTTTTTCAATATCTATATTTCATCGGCACGAATGAAAGAATAACGATAAATATTTCACAATCACGTAACATATTTCAGTAATTTATTTATTTATTGCGTCAATTTTTTTATTAATCTTTCGATGTGTATCCTAATTGATAACTTAATTAACTTCGAAACAAAGCGAACTGATAATAAGACGCTAACGTTCATAATACTTGCAAGAAGTTAAAATACAATCAACTGAGCGATAAACATAATATTTGAGTTGGAAAAATGAATAACAGATGACAGATCGATCCGCATGTAATTAGTTACTGAACTGTGCGCGCGAATTCACAATCAGTGCGATATTAATTAATCAATTTGGATCGTTTATAACTCGAGACAACTATCGTGATCTTCTTGTATTAGAATTTTCGATTGCAATTAATGTCCAAAATACGCTATTAAAAGCATTATATGATAGCTGTGAGACATCCTAATATAATGAGAATGTGGTATCTGTTGGCTCCTCGAGCTTATTTACATAATTATAGTTATTATAACATAATTATTATATAACATGTAATTATTATATTAAAAGTATTTTATGCAGTTTGAAAATGCGAAAATTCTCCTTACACAACGGCATAAATTAAAATATGCCCCTTTATAATATTTTAGAGGATTATTAAATAAAGCAGAACGCACACAGCGTGTTGTACAATGGCCTCTGTCATTCCAAATATTTAATAGCGACGCTGTCGCCGCGCGCAGGGTTCGTTTGCAAAATATTTTTTTCATACATTCATGTATATATATGTATATATATATATATAATTCACACCGTTGGATGTTAATTAAATTATCAAAAAGAAAAGAAATGTTTACCGTCATTTTTCATAAAAAATCAGCAAACTCTGCTATTTATTAAATACTATCAAAGTATTTACTAAATGCTATACTGACGCATAGTGGTTTGTGATACAAGCTGGGTGTGAAGTGGAATTAATGGAACCGCTAATGCGGCAACGGTTCAAAGGCAAGGGTTTCAGATAATGGGGTATCGGGCGATAACGCGGCGAATTAAAAGAATTTAATAGATTAGCGTCGGATTATGTTCTCCGTTTCGTCGAGGCCCTTCTTTAATTCGCCGCGTACCGTCGATACAACGAGCACAATCAGCAACGCGACACTATTATCGCGTTAATCCCGAGACGTATTCTCTCCTCTACGTAATATTTCACTACCGAAGGGTGATTCGATCTTCTTTCCACATCCCCCATCCTCCTCCTTCCTCTCGCGGATGTGCCATGGATTTGCCCATAATTTCCCGGCCATAATCCGGTCTGGATTATATGATCCGGATTTAGGCGCAACCAGACCGGGATGCGGCACGATTTGTCCGCGTGCACGCAGGCATTTCGCACGCGCCACGGGCGTGAAATGCAATTTTATTGCTCCACTGGCTTCTTCTCTGATTTACCGCGTGCCGTCGACCGTCCGCTTCCTCTGGTCCCCCAGCGTATTTTACGAATAAAACACCACCAATCGATGCGACGGGCGCGCGGCGTTGTAATTAGTTTCACACGCGAATCCGAATGAAGGACAGTTCGAGATGCGGCCTGGCGCGGCGGCCGTTTAATCCATCCCCCCGGGAGAAAAATAAATCCCGCGCAGGGGGCGGGCGCGATTGCGAAACTTTTTCGCGTGACAGCCCGTCGCTGCTTTTTACCGGAATGGGGAGAAAGCACATATGGATTTGCTCCGAAAATGTAGACGAGTTTATCTTAGAAAGACACCCGAGTTACAAATACTTTTCATAAACGTACACATATAACCACATATGCGTATGTAATTTATATTCTCACATACATTTTGCGCGTTGATTACGGTGAGAATACACGCAGAATAATAGCATACATCCTTCCAAGAAAAGATGCCCTTTTTTTATTTTTTTCACGTAAATATCTTGTTTGCAGGATTTACGGCATAACGATGTACAGAAAGATATTAAAAATAATTCGCTTTCAAAAACTTTTTCAATCGCCTGCACGATTGTAAAAGTCTTCCAACGGGAAAAAAAATTTTTTTTTTCATAAGCGAATGAAAAAATGTTACGCGCGTTTGTACAGTTTCCCATATGTTTTCCTTTCGGTTGACAAATTGCTCCCATCAGTTGCAATAACAACATTGCGGCTGCAAAATTGAAATTGGCAGGTTTTTTTCACATAAATTTTCACTTTCGGTTTTGTCGCGTCGAATATGTCGTTATATAATTACGTCCCCGCATTTGTGACATTTTTTTTTTAATTTATGTTTTCTATAACAGGTAATTTTGAATTAAAAACTTATTTGCTCGAACTTTGTCCCGATTGCAAGATACACATATATATAGAAGTTTCAAGACAAATTGTAGATAAAAAATTATCTCGTTAATCCAAGGCATCATCCATCATCCAAGCGGGATGAATATTTCGCGGCAATTCCACGGACGTCGTAATTACTAAAAGTATAATTCGCGCGTTGTCGTTCCGCGATTTAATCTCTTCTATTTTTACAACCTGAAAGAAATTGCGTTTCTTCTCGCGCGGTGTGGGAAAATCGTTCAAAATGGAACGGCGTGTCTCGCGTTACAGCGCTTACAACGACCGATGAAATTGCCGACGGAAGGTAGTTAAGTAAATTTATTATCCTGTCCTCAAACAGCCGAATGAAATATACACCGTCGTCAGTTAGCCATGATAGGACCATCTCGAAGACAATCGCAGCCCGCTGTATATCAGTTGCTCGCGGATGCAATGTACGAGTATTCGGCGTATTATTGCCCATTGACATTTAATTCGAATTAGTATACGCTTGATAGTATACGCTACGAAATGTATTTGTTATGCTGTATTAATGAATTCTCCGTAATAGTCGAACCTTAGACCTCTGAGAGGTCTATCTTATAGTTTAAATCATATGTATAATTTCTTTTGATGTATCACTATAACGTTTGGTTAATTTTGACGCGCTACAGAAGAATTACTGGAAGAATTAACTGGAACAATGACTTTGGAATCTTTGTCAATACGTATATTCGCGCGTGCTTATAATTTTATTAAGGACAAGATCGGTTTCAGCTTACAGCACGAATAAGTGACGTTACTCGCAGAGTACTTTCGCGGATAGGCGATTTCTGCAATTGACAAAGAGTTAAGGCCGTTATGAGACTGCTCGAGAAAGAAATATAAAATAATATATCATGTAAATTATATGATACGACGCAAAAATACGCTGAGCTTTTTCTCGCAGGGACTTATTATCAATGACGAGACAAATGTATATTCCTTGAAATAGTAGGTATATGTGATTCATTTTCAACCACATGTTCTCTGTTTATTTTAACGCGCAGCGTCATATGTGTTGAAAGCTTTTAATTTTTTCTTTTATTTAATTCTTTTATTTATTAAAATTTATTACAATTGCGAAGTTTCCTCCTTTGTGCGTATATAGAATTCATCTGTTTTACACGAGCATCATTAGAAAATAAAATCAACAATACATTTGCACGTTAGATGCAAATTCTACTGCTTCTACTTTACAACATTATCTGGTATAATTTATTTACCTCTTCGTGGTTCGAATGTATCTCGACTATTTTCAGTTTTTTAATTAGAAAGCATTGCAAAGCGCTATTAATCGTGATAGCCGGCGAAATAAAATTTAAGGGGTGGATCAATGGACCAAGTAAAAAATTCTCTGCCGTTCGTTCGCGCTGGTACGACGATAATTGATTTACGATAATGCCGCAGTGAATATGCGTTGCTGAAAGCGCAGACAATTAACGGGAAGATTTAACGGGAAGGTACATGAAGTCCAACAGAGTCCAGCCTATCTTTACTCTCTCTCTTTTTCTTTTTCTACTCTCTCTCTCTCTCTCTCTCTCTCTCTCTCTCTCTC
>NW_020219871.1:0-2753 GCF_003070985.1 Temnothorax curvispinosus | reverse complement strand
CTCCCTCCCTCCCTCCCTCCCTCCCTCCCTCCCTCCTTCCCTCCTCTTCCTCTCTTTGATAGAATAATTCCGCGCCAGGGACCATTACGAACTCGTAATTAAAATTGCGTAGAACTTTGTACTCTTTATAGACATTCGTTTGTGCTTATTAAATAGAAAAAGTAAACGCGCATTATGTGTAATCGATTGATGGTGAAACACGGAATTGCCCGGCTATCAGTAACTATTTCCAACGTTCCGCCTTTAAAAAGCAATCTTAGCAATGAATACTATATTGTCAGAAAATACAGCTGTAATACAATAATCATAATTTAGAATCATATACAAAAATTATGCTGTTATTTCAGGTATTCGCTATTAAAGTCATAAATCATTTTTTTTTTTAAACCGTTTTCCCTATTGAGGAAATCAATAAAAAATGATGGAATTATTGCATTACATAGAAGAATTAAAAGTGGGACTTTTATGAATATGTGAAATAGCGACGAAATCCGAGACAGTTGTAATAAAAAGACATTAAAGTTTTCTAATGCAATAAATATGATAAATCTTTTGAATATCTACCTTTCGAAGCAGCTAATGATTTTCGTGTGGCGCTTAACGGTTACGCATTGATTGCAATTAACTAAATTAGATGGATAATTAAGGCACCCCTCGAGACACGCCTCGTACATTGTATACCTACGCTATCACACGTGCCATATACTTAACTCGATACGGTAATGCATTTGTGCAAAAAGCTTAAAATTAGTCGTATTGCGCGTTAATTGCACATGTAATACATTCTAGCTAACGCTAAGAATAATACGGTGAGCGTAATTACCATGCAATGGAAATTCCTTAACATTATTATTACTTCGCTAACGAGATAACCGGCTGAAATATCCTTCTTTCTATTACGTGTAATATATGCGCAACGATGTTATATTATCAGGGAGTCGCACGTGTCTGATTTTATGCATTGATAAAACCTAAGCAAGCACAAACTGAACTATAATTAGTCAGTATAAAAATATAGCCGTTAGAGAAAGCACAACACAAGCCTTCTCGTGGATTATGTCTTATTTTCAAGAAAAATGATCTTGCTATGTATATATATACAACACACATACATACAAACATACGCGTGTGTGTGTATGTGTGTGGGTGTGTGTGTGTATACATATATATATATATGTATATTTGCTTTATTTATGTAAGCGCAATTTTCACGCAGCCTTATTTCGTATAATTATATTTTGCGCGATATAATTCTTTCTCCCCGTTAATATAACATTTTCATCAAAAGTTACTCGTCACCTCGTAAAAAGGGATTTCGTGTTACGAATTGACAGACAATTTCGTTTCTTTCGAGCACGATCAAGACGATTTCTGTTTCCGTCTGAAGCCGCGAACGAGTTCTACAAATAACGCTCGTACAATTACGGACTCCATTTCTGCAAGCGTCTCACGACGATCCAGTAATTGCGCTCTCTCGCCAATAATAAGCTCGACCTGCTCGACGCGCGCGGTAGCGCATCTCGAAGAGACGTCTTACTTACGTTTGCCATTTTTCTTCGTGAGAATGTTTTTCTCTCCGGCCGCTAGTTAATTGGTGGTATTAACGAGATTAGATTAGCGATTACCTAAGGAACCGGCCTCAAATCCATCCGGATATGTCGATAAGCGCGTACGTGTCGGGGTAATACGTTCGTATAACTACATAACGTGCTAATGATCAATCCTTGTAATGAGAGACTATTCGATAACAGCAACGCGAATAGCTATAGCGTTGTGTAATCGAACACCTATCTGTTGTTTGCGATTCATAAATGCGATGTTGAACTACGCGAACTTGTCTATCCAATACCGTGGTTATTTCACAACGTATACCAATCGGATACATTGGGGACACGCAGCTTCGTTGCGGTAGCGTATACTCGATGTATCACTATTCGCTGGTGACAGTAACTCGAAAACCGTTCTTTTTTTTTCTCCCTCTCGATCATCCCTTTCGCGCTGCGTCATCGCGTAGCATCGTATTTACACGGCTGCCGCGAAGCAATCACCGTCGGAAGAATCTGTGGGCTTTATTTGCATCGCTCTCTTTGGTCTACGTTTTTTTTTACTCTTGGAACAAATAAAATATAATAATACGATAAAATTTTTTACGCTATAACACAGAACCCGATGCAGTAACATGTACGTAATAACAATGTGATCTTGTGTTTTATTTTAGCATAAATATTCTGACAAAACATATTCTCGTGAAAGGTTTTCTGCGATAAAAAGTTGTATCAGATTCCCGGACTTCGAAATGTCAAAGCCGGCGCGTGCATACATTCGATATACGCAGTGTCACAATGGGCAATATCACCCTTGAAAAAAATTCAGATCCTGCACCTGGCAGCGCGACACGAGAAGCGTATTCATTTAATATCGTTTTGACCGTTTGAATTTAATATCGTAGATCATATACACCGAGTGCTGATTGGCTACATCAAAGCGATATGAAAATCAAATTCCAAGCGCCATATCGAATGTGTCAATCTATACGCGCGCGCACACACATGCACGTGGTATTAATCCTACACTCCTACGCATCATTACAATATGTTCGAAACGGATTTGTCCATACGTGGATGTGCCAACGGTAAAATTATTTGTGCGGTTAAAGCGGTATTTTGATTTCCGCTTTATGTAAATTATCTCATTAAACCTTGCGCGACTGTTATTGATAGAAACATTATAAGCGTATAATCGTGGGCGATTTA
>NW_020219870.1:0-4858 GCF_003070985.1 Temnothorax curvispinosus | reverse complement strand
AACTGCATTGTATATATGAGAAAAATAAAAAAAGAAAAATTTAAATAATTTTATGACGTTACAAACATGTAAAATGATCTAATATTATCAATAATATATTCACTATTATTTAAACTGTACAATTAGTAAAAGAGATTTGGGTAAATTTTATTTTTAATGATGAATTAATGATGATTAATGATGAATGATTCGTTTTTAGCATATTTTATATATAAAATTCAATAAATGTGTAAAGTAAGGGTTTTTACGTCTTTAATTATATAAGTAAATTATGTCCTCATCAGCATTAATAAAGTGCGGTGTTTAGTTTTTGAGAAATAAGGAAGTGTCGCTTTAGAGGACCTATGTCGATATAAGCGACTTACCTCTTCACTTCTAATAAAAATATAAAAAATGTATAGTTGTATTGTCGTGAAATAAAATAAATGCGCGCGCGTAGCGCGCGCCTGTTTTGTTCTATTCGTGAAATAAAATAAAAGCGCGCGCGTAGCGCGCGCCTGTGTTGTTCTAGTCCATAATAAAAAAAGTCATGTTTACCGAGAAGTGAGCTTTGCGAGTCGAATATCTCGCACGTAGTGTTGCCGCTTTTCCGCGTGCGTGATTGGCTGGCGCGGTCGAGATTGACGGCGATCGCGAGATCGCGGCGAGTTTGGCGAGTTTCGCGTGTGTTAAATTGTGCGACGTGACGTGTGTTCGCGTGGTGTCTCGCGAGGTTAGTAGGATTTTTTTTAATATGATGAATATATGTGTGTGTGATGATATTGGTAAATAAATATTATATTATAAATTATATTTTTTTAATATCTTTTAACGTTATCTTCAATGTTTTTTCAGCATAATAGAAGTCAATGACGTGTGTTCGCGTGGTGTCTCGCGAGGTTATAATAATAATACATGATATTATATATTAGTAGGTAAATAAATAAATATATATTATAAATTATATTTTACATTAACATTTTTTAACGTCATCTTTAACGTGTATAACGAGGTCAAGTGTAATTGCAGTATTTCGATATTGATTGACTGTCCGCATTGTGTGAAGATCTGTAGTTGTTACTGTTACATAAACTTTAGATTTTTGAGTACGAGTAATGAATATTGAAATATAGCTCATATATGAATTAATTGAACTTATTATTACAGATCGAGTTACATCGAGTGAGAGAGAGGGACAGAGAGAGAGAGAGGAGGAGAGAGAGAGAGAGAGATAGTTTCGTTTGTCCTTTTGAAGAGTATGTAAAGAGCTTTCAATGTCGTTTAGAAAACTTTATTAGGTACGTACGTTAGTATCAAAGTATAATTATTTCATATAGGTTATGTTTCGATATTTATTGTTTGCTCGTACAAATCTAAGATATACGTTACTGTAACTATATAGATTTTTAATACAGACAGTAAATTATATTTATCCTTATAATAATATATTTTATATATAAGCATATGTAAGTAATAATTATTGCTTTTGCATTATGTTGTAATGATGTTGGGTTACGTTCAATTAGTGGAAGTATTTTAATATTTATTATTACATACTTGCATTGTGTGAGAACTCTTTCATTGGCTGAACGTAACACAATAAAACTGCAACATAATGCATACACTGAATCAATGATTATATATTATAATATATTTCAATGATGAGAATTGTTTTTGTTTAAATAATTATTTGTGGATATAAGAAACTGAATTTTATGCGCATAATATATTATTTATCCTTGTTAGAGAGAAAAAAAATAAAAAGACTAATAAAAAAAGAGACTAAAAAAGACTAATAGACTAATAGAGAAAATAATATAACGTTTTGAATAAATTGTGATACACCGTTTGTTTCGATTCTGATCAGCTTTTTTTTTAGGCATATCTGATAAGTTAGTCAATGGGTGATACGAGATACAAGTAAAAATATTGTAATTGCCTACAAGCATCAGAAATCTAACGATTGATCATACGTCCTTTAGGATTATACGTAGAGATACTTTGGACGGCAGTGAAGATCGTGTTCGGGATTTATCGCCAAGAGGTGGTCATCAGGGAGGTGCCGGTAATTCAGGGTATATGAGTGGCAGACAAGGTCGTTTTCCAACCTTACGTAGAGATCGTAGATACGAATGTCGTCTTACTAATGATGACGAAGACACTGTTTACAGCTAGCTCTTAATGGTAAGCGGTAGCTTCAAGAAACAGTTTTTATTTTCGAATATACTTTTTACGTAATTTAGTGTCTTTTTTTCTTTTTTTTCCTTTTCTTTTAATTATTATATATATATTTTTTTTTACTTTTACTACAGTCTAAGCATACTATATTAAACTTTACGATTTGTAACAATTTGTAGTATGGTATATTTAAGTAAAATATTAAAATTATGTTTATATAACTGGCATGTAAATAAGATAATTTCTTTAACATAAAATAATACATGTAATATTTATACAGGGAAAAATAATCTTTAATCAAAGATTTGTTGGTCGTCCAATTTGTGATATATAAGTTTCGGTGAAGGAATTGAACTTAAAAGTCAGAAGTTATGATCTGCAATCACTCTGCAGTGCAGTAAGTCATACGATACTCGTAATATTGGTATTATATTGTTCATCCGACCAAATAACTTAATTTTGACAAATATTTAGGTATTAAAGATGAAGGAACACGAATGTAAAGAGATCACGTCAGCGAAAACTCCATCGCTCTTCAATATAATGGACAAAGTGCTAAATCTAATGCATGTGACGTTAAAAGAAGCAAAATACATTATGACTATAGTGATGGATCTCAATGTTATATCGCTCGCTCTTCAAATCATTTGTTTAGCAGGTAAATTCATTATATATTTCCCATTTTACTTATAAAATATAATAATGCAATTATAATTAAATTTTGCGAATTGAATGAATATAGGTAATATTTTATCAAGAACGCTATTAGGCGGAAGAGTGGAAAGAAACGAATATCTGTTGTTACATGCTTTTAATTTGAAAGATTACATAACGCTGGATAAGAAAATTGAAAAGAAAGGGCGAGGCGATGGTGAGATCTCAATATATTTTTATATATTGTCGTTATTACGAAACTAGATATATGTTAGATGGCTCGCGTAAAAAAAAAGCTGCGGCGTATGCTGGAGGCCTCGTACTTAATCCAAAGAAAGGTTTCTATGACAAGCTGGGACGGCTGATGGACTTCAATTTTTGGTATTGTACAAGATGTATTAATCCAAGTATTATACAAGAGTACAATTTGTGTTTTGCCATCGTGCCCAGTGCGGCGTATGTTGACGTCAAGGTAATTTTCTTATATGCAAACAATATCATAAAGTAAATATCTGGACTAAAACGTAATTTACACAGTGCAGCAATTAAATATTCTCGAGTTAAATCTGGACTCAGGTATGATCCCGACGGAGATTCACAAATTAGTCAAAAGCAGACAGCAGATCAAGCAACTCATAAAAGCGCCGAATTTATTGCCGGAACAGAAAATGGATTACCATATCAGGCAAATGGCATTAAACCTCACAGTCAATTCCATGTATGGATGCTTGGGGGCGATGCATTGTCGATTTTACGCTGAAGGTCTTGCCGCTCTGATAACATGTAAGACGCGAAATATTGTATATTTAAAACGCCGATAACATGAAGCATAATATATTATATAACACATTTTTTTTACATAGGGCTTTAGCCTAGGAGGAGGACGAGGATAAAGCGAAAAGGAAGGAGCAATGTAAAGAACGCAAAGAAAAAGAACGATAAAAGAAACGTGACGAAGATGATAGCAAAGGAAAGTGGGAAACCGTTAAAAGCGGCGTGGCTATTCCCTCCGAGAAACCGAAGATGTAATATATATAGGTATATACGTATTATGGGGTGAGAGAGAGAGAGAAACTTTATCTTGAACAAAATTGTTTAAAGAGATGTGCAATGTAAAATTTTCCTTATTTTAGATATATCGATGAATTTAATGTTCGAGAAGATCAAATGGGACTAGCTATTGGTGCTTATAATACAAATATTCAACAAGAGTAGAAAGTTGGTGATATTACAAATATAGAGTTCGAAGAAAATTCATGTACATTTAAGATATATGGAGAGGTAATAATAAAAATTATTATCGTTTCAAGAATATTGAACATTTCACAATTTAATGTTTATATTAAATACATATTTTATATTAATTTATGAAACAGCGTATATATGATAGTTACATGTCCATAAGTGTGTTCTGTTTCACGCATGATGCGCATAATACATCATTTATCCATGTTTAATATTCGGTAAACAATTAGCTATTATTATTAATATAAAAAAGTGTACAAATTAGAAATTTGCATATTGCTTCCTCACCATTTTAAAATGTATAGATTAGAAATTTATACATTGCATCATCATTTTATTTCGCTCTCTTATAAAGCTCTTCTATTGAGGAAGCTTATATTTTATTTGATACATAATTATTAATATTTATTAATTTGACTTCTTCATAAAGGAAGCTTTATGAGTAAAATAAAATGATGAAGCAATGTTCAAATTTCTAATTTGTACACTTTAAAATTGTGAGAAAGCAGTAAATTTATAATTTGCAAACTTTTTTATTATATTGGCAATTTTTTCTAATTTTATTATATTCTTCAGTCTTTTTATCTCTATTTCATATATACTGCTTATTGCATATTCATTATTTTCTTAGCTCCTCACGATTCGGAATGTTTGATTTGCGTGAGTTCCCTTGCCTCTCACGATTCGGAGATGAATGTGCCCAAGCCTTTAATCTTGGCCGTGTCGAGCTCGTCAGAGTATTAGGAATCGGTGCCACATGACAGAAGAAGAAATCAATTGTAATGCCATATGAAGAAAATAT
>NW_020219869.1:0-10273 GCF_003070985.1 Temnothorax curvispinosus | reverse complement strand
ATTTAACACCTTTGACCGTATTAAATTAAAAGTCATAATACGTTTAATCGTGTCAAATGATTTACGTGATTTAAAACGGCAAAAAATGTGTCAGAAGAGTTTTAGCTAAATAACACATTTGCATTTGCAGTGCATCTATATATCTATGTCAGTGAGATATAATTCCAACAAGTTCAGATTAACTCATTCAGTTAACTGAATATATCGCAAGTCTATTATTTTCGTTCCAAATATAAAATCTTCTTACACTCGAATACAATAAAATATATGACAAAAGAATTAGTCTCTGGTTTTGTAGCATCAATAAATTTAATTAGATCAAGCTAATTAGTGAATAAAGAAAGGGAATGTCACATATAAATATATATTGAGTGCAGAAGATATAAAAGGCATTGGTCGAACTTTATAATAAAATTGATTTGCTGTTAAATAAATATTAAAATTAAAAATAAAAGAAATTCCTTTTGCATTTTTAATTTAAATAAGAGAGAGAAATAAAAAAACTAATAATATTGTGATAAAAAATGGGAGGTTTAAAAAAGAGATGCTGTAGATAAAACGGTGGAAAAAATGTTACAAAAAGAAGTGCACCTAGAAATTAAAGCAAATTCTGAACAAGAAAGGAAACAAATGTGATTACAGAAAAACTGAAAGGAAAGGAATGGACAAGAACAGTTATATGGTTAAAAAGAAGACCTTAAAAAAGAAAAACATTAACACTAACCTAACTTAAAAGGTATGACAGATACAAAGGGATCTATGCTTGGTAGCAGAAGCGGAAAAAAGAAGGGAACGCGAGAGTGAAAATTAAATATATGTAAATATTATATAAAATACTATATAAAATATTGTATAAAATATTATATAAAATACTATATAAAATACTATATAAAATATTATATCAAAGTAAAACATGTATTGACATCTCGGAATGTTAAATTTTATTAAATTTATATAATACTCATTGTATCCAAAAAGAATATGGTATATTATTACGGTACATTCTCGAAGATTTTTTCAAAATATAGAAACTTGTTTTAAAACATTGTCTTTCTAAATTTAATTTTAAGATATATATTTATACATATAATTAAATATATAAGTCTGTGCGTCTATATATAGAAAGACCTCTACAAAACTCTTAGCTCCAATTTTTTTTATAATACACTGCCTCTTAATTCGAAGCAAATAATTATGACATAATTAGTGCAAAACACTAATCTTTCATCTTTAATTGCAAAAAATTATATAATAAGAGTAATATAGTAATAATATATATGTTTTGTGTATGCATATTGGTATTAGAAATCTCCGACTATAGAAATGAAGATATATACAAGTCTATTCGATTCCACTAAAAAATTAAAGGCCTCCGCACAATAAAAAATATAAGGAACAGATATTAGCGATTAGGACTAATGAATCAAGAATAAAGTTGAATACACGATGAAAAATACAGGCAACAGAAACAGAGAATAACACAGGCAATAGATTTTTAACCTATTGGAAGTCGTGCGTTAATGCTACACCAGCTTTATTCCTTTTATTTTCGCTAATATCTGTTCCTTGTTCCTTATACTTTTCATTGAGCGGGGGCCTTAAAAATCGTCTAAAGCGACGTTATCGCAAATATCGCACATACATGCGTGCCACAGCTATGTCATTGATAATTGATTGAAGGAAAGAGGTAAAGAGTGGGGTCACATATTTCCGTTTACGTTCAACAAGATAACGCTACAGCAGTTTGTTCTGTGCCGGTTTGAACGGAGATAATGCTGTCATTTTGTGTGCTTTGATTGCATCGGTAATTCGATTGTCAGTGACTGTTTGACAAGCGGCTTGCGACCGCAAAATCTGTTCTTTTCGATAAAAACGAGCGTCACGCACTTAAAAAAAAAAAAAAATATATATATATATATATATATATGCAACATATTTTCGGATCGCACTATATTTACATTGCTTTAATATGCAGCTTGATTCGCTGATAGATTTGGCGACATGGTAACTGCGGTGCCATCCACGTACCAGCACATATAAGGAAGCCGAGGCGTTATCATTCAAATTAAATGGGATAATATCTATTATGCTCCGTCTTTCGGAAAGAGACGTTAAGCCGTTGGTCCAAAGGGTTAAAGTGAGAGGAGAAAGATAGTATTGGTAGTAGATTGCGAACCCTGCGGGGATAGGCAATAAATTACGAAATTTACAGGAATTTTTTTTACCTATTATGCGAAAAGGAATATCGTGCATGTGATACCAGTTTTTAGTTTCCGCTTTTCTGTTCTTTTCCTCGTTTTGTTTCTGCGAGCAGGAACGACCGCCTTCTACGATTTCACATTCAAGGTGCGTCTTTCAGCAGCCGTATGGCGTTATCGCTGAAGCCAGTATCTGTCTGACAGTGTCGTAGGATCAATGAAAATAGCCAATAGTGACTTGAACCGAGTCCGTTCTTGTTCGAATTGTATTTTGTTCCCGCGGGACGGTGCATCCTCCAACTGCAGGTGTTGTCAACGCGACGTGTCGAAAACCGTTAGGGCTAGATCAAATAAAGTTTTCTTTCCCGCGGAGCGCTTTCCACAATGACAGCACCGTGTCGTCATAGATCAATGGTGATTTTAGTGTTGACAAAGTGACCGCCGCCAAATGATAATTTGTGCAAGGTAATCCTAAATCAAGCCTACTCGGAACTTGATCCGTTCACTCGTTATTGAGATCTCAAAATCTCGGGTATTCGCAAATTGTGCGTTCGCGTAAAAGAGTCACGGTGCGGTCTCGCTTCGCGTGTACATACGTCAGTTAATCTTTTAATTTAGCGGATTGTTGCCGACCGGTTGCGTCAATTTAAAATATTAGGGTGTATTCAGGAATTACGCCCAGGCACACCTTATGCTGGGTCTACAATGCGAGTCGCAAAGTCGTGAGTCGCAAGAATTGACCAATCACAGTCGATTATTCTCCTCAAATTCGACTGTGATTGGTCAATTCTTGCCACTCACGATTTTGTGATTTGCATTGTAGACCCAGCATAAGTAATTGTAATGCTATAATATACGTGACGTAAATTATAGCTTAGACTGGCTTAGAGTTACTCAGGTTGAATTTCTGAACGCAGCCCTGATATTTTTCGAGCTTGTCTTTTATATTTTATCTTCGAAGTTTTCACAAATTGTAAAAAAAAATCAAATAAGAATTATGTTTACAAACTGATCTTCCTTTTGTTATTTGAAAAGAAAAGATTAAAAGACAAAAAATTAAACCGGATATTTATATTTTAATTGGAAGTGAGAGAATCTCATAGCGACCTGACGAATTTATTTAAAGACTCTACAACTGTTTCTCGAGCGTATTCTGCTGCATGCGGCGTATCGCATTTTAAGATGTATCTGATGTAAAGGAGGTGAATTTTAGCATAGCGCATGGATAGCGACATTGGTGCAACAGCGACATTGGTGCAACAGCAGCATCAAACGCTCGACGGTAATCACCATCAGGGTCAGAAGGAGCAGGACCAAGTGAATGGTACTGTTGAGTCTGCTGAGGGTCATACGGTCGACAGGTTTCGCGGTGAGGCTGGATGTTCGGTGAAGAAAATCGCAGTCGTAGCTCCTGACAATGATAGCGTTGGAGATTCCTCTACGCAGTGCAGCGACGTTATAGACGACGACAATGAAGAAGAGGAGACGGATGTCGAGGAAAGCGGCGCCGGCGGCTGGATCATGAATCTGCCGGTATCGACCATCGTCCAGAGCATCAAGCGTTCGATACCACGAATAGTTACATCGCCCTTCCGAACCCCGAATCGTCGAATTTCAGTGATGTTCGCGTGAAGGATTCGAGCAATGTACATCTGGGTACTGAGGTCAACTACAATGGTCCGGTTACCATAAACCAATTCGTTTACACGAATTCTACTCCGAATCAAGATGCGATTGAACTTGACGTTATCCGCCCCTCCGACAATATCTCGGATTTGTCGACGAATAAGGACAACGGAGCTTCAAACGGATGTATTTTTCCGCAATATACTAAATTAAATAAAGGTAATAGTTAATCGTGCAACGCAACAGACCCGTTGTTTTTAGTTTTTCTATAATACATATACTTCTTTCTTTACGTAAGTATACATATATAGATATGTTTAAGCAAAAAATCGCCGGATAACTAAAAAGAACAGATCCTTTATAAGTTTCTGGATCTTAGGGTAACAACAATTTTATATAAGATACAGTTTTATATAAGAAATAATAAATCGCGACCCGCTAAATTGCATTATAGTGTAAATATGCTAAATATGCTATAAATTGAATATAGATAATGTAAATATTTTTTATCGATATTATTGTAACAAGACATTACTTTTCTTTCCTGATAAAAGAAAATGTACTTTCAACTCTTTCAAACTTATAGTTTGAAAACATGTGTAATAAATATGTTGTGTATCTAAATATTAAAAACGAATCAATATTTATCTTGACAATTTTAAATATATTAGTAGAACGCAATGATTACTTGCGGACACTGATTTTAGTCTGATAAATTCAAAAACATCATAAAATCAAATTCTCTTTGTTTTACACATAAACATTTCGTGGTACATGTAAACATATGTGGGTATACGTAATAAGCAACACAAAGTGTTGAAATGTTTACATGTAAAATGAAGAGAATTTGATCTGGCTGAGTAGCCTGAAATAATTAGTCGAATCGACGTCGATATCAATGCATTGATAAATAGTCTATGTCGAATACTGATTCATATCTTTGTCATCTCCGATCTCATCATAGTTGTTTTTACGTCAATTAAACAATTGCGAATATTTTTGTAAGATTTCCCTAGTAACATTTCCATTGCAATTCTGCTGTAAGACTGCACGAAAAGTCGTGCATTAACTTTCGGGCAGATCATGCGTTTTCTATTTCCAACTTTGACTATTTTTCTGTTGGCAGAAACTTGCGCTCGTCGTAGTGCAACAGAATTGTGGAAGATATGTGTATGCATTTACATATAACAGAATAGTGCAAGAAATGCGGCAGATGCTTGCGCAAATCGCAGTGCAACATAATCGCGCCAGATTTGTAGCATCGCCTACTGCTACCCATACAGCACAAAATATTTTTAAAATATTTTTTAGGAAGATTAAAATAATTTACAAAAATATTTTTTATATTTATAGCACCGCAGTGGTGTTGGGTAAGCCTTACGTTGCATTGCTGGCGAAGATATTGTCGCGAATATCATGATTTTGCTTCGCCGTAGGCCTGCTTCTGCTTATATTAGATCCCAACTGAAATTTACTTACGAGTTAGTTTTACCATTATGCGCCGCCTAGCGGCATCGTTGCAAACTAGCACATACAGCAGAATTCAACAAGAATTACGACAGATGCTTGCGTAAGAAGTAGAGCAGCAGAAATACAAATGATTTTGGCAGAATATATACCGTACATTTGATTTATCAATCAAACATTTTTCGAAATTCGTAACGCCAAAATGGACCGTATAGGCGTATAGCCTACATCTTACAGCACGAAGCTATAACAGTTTCACAATTTCCAGTTAACTTACAGTAATTATTTCTATAAATATTTATATATATAACATATATTAAAAACAACTTTAATAATATTGATGATAATTATTTACACTTTATTTCAAAATATTTATTATAATCTTTTAGATACTTTTATTTTCCGAACATTATAATATTTACAAAATATTTAACGTATATATTTTCAAAATATTTAAATCTTTTTTATAAATATTTTATAAATATTTTATAAATATTTTGTGCTGTCTGGGACTTTAGCGCGCTCGGCTGTTCTTTTTCTGACGGGCAGATGCTTGCACGCTTTTTTCGCATTTCTGTCACTCGGATCTGTACGGCAAAAACAACAATTTAAGCGACATACACTTGTGAAATTTTGCTGCAAATATGTTTCAAGCGTCTAGCACACTCGACTGCTCTTTTTTTCATGGGCAGATGTTTGCACGTTCTTTTCATGTTTCTGCCGGTCGGATCTGTACTCAAAACTCTGCTGCAAAAAGCAGTCAAGTGTGCGTGAAGAGTCTAACGCAATTTGCTGTTATTTTTCTGTTGGGCAGATACTTCCATATTGTTTTCACATTTCTGCTGCATGTTTACTTTTAACAAATAGTATAAAATTTCACGGTAGCTTCTTACAGCAGACTACTGCAATAGTACAGTAAGTACTCGTTAAACACAGATATTATGCACTTCTGTCGCAATTTTTGACTGTTTTCTTACGCACTTCTTCGGAAAGTATCTGAACTATCAGACTGTGTTACCAGGGTTCTATTGTCTTTCATCTGGCTCCACATCCAGATGACAAAAATATCAATCAGTATTCGACATCAATCATTCATCGATGCATTGACGTTGATTTGACTAATCATCTCTAGTTAGATAGTACTGATAGTTCTGCGATAGTAATGCGATAAGAATCAATGATGTACAATCTTTATCTATTTTGAAGTAGTTTCGATAATTTCTTCCTTTTAACACATGTTTTTTTTTTATCTGAAAGAAACCTATTTACAAACCGTCAAAGCCATATGTTGACCTGTCAGAGCATGGGGGTTTTCGAAAGAACAGCCATTTCTTCTCCTACATAAAGTATGATAATGTTATCAGAGAACCGTTCAGACTGCAACAATTTTTAAAAGTAATTTTAATGTCACGAATATCATTAAATACTTTGACCAATGGTCTTTGTCATACTATTCTAGAATATAGTTTAATATCGACAATATTTTAGATTTAAAATTGTTACACTTTAGTCGCGCCACAAGAGCTAAATATAAAAGAGCTATTTTGACTTTACAGTATATATGTGTTATGCTATGGCATATATTAGAGATATTGCATGCCGCAAATTGTTTACTTGATTAATTGTGAATTAATAGAATAACAGAAAATTGACACCAAATAAGAATTATAATGCTTTACGTGAGGGACTTAATTAATGTAATTATAATACTCCTTTCGTACGCACACGTGCTACTCGTCATATTAATTGTGTATAAATTTCATCAAATGGTATTAATAAGTAAGTCGTGAAACAAACGTTCTAATACAGCTTTTTGTAATTATTCTAGTGATGCAATGGCTCTGGACGTGGAAACGTGCGGTTTTATCGTGCGTTCTAACTTTAATACTTCCAGCTATTGTAGTGCCTATAACTGTACATTTCACTCATCATCCGGACGTGTCTCCCGCACCGCCGGAACCGACCACATCGGTCCCATTGGAAATTCCAGACTCATCGACCGAGAGTAATTGTCAGTCTAAAAAATTTTTCGTTTGCAAGCGCGACATGAGGCAAACGTTACCTTATCACGATTGTAAACTTAAAATCTGTATCTTGCACTTTAATATTTGTATTTATTCCATTTATTCGTCTACTTAAAAGCGCATTTTTTTGCTTTTCTCGTGTCATATTTCAAAACACTTTGCATTGTCATATATAAAGAGTAATATTCTAGATTTTAAAGCTAAAATTTCGCGTATGCATCCGATTAAGATTGACACATTCGGTGTATTAAATTAAAAAGTTTTTAATTAATTTGTCTGCATGGTATATCTTTAATGCTTCTAGCTATTGTAGTGCCCATAACTGTACATTTCACTCATCCAGACGTATCTCCCGCACTGCCGGAACCGACCACATTGGTCCCATTGGAAATTCCAGACTCATCGACCGAGAGTAATTGTCAGTCTAAAAAATTTTTCGTTTGCAAGCGCGACATGAGGCAAACGTTACCTTATCACGATTGTAAACTTAAAATTTAAAATCTGCATCTTGCACTCTAATATTTGTATTTATTTCATTTTGGTTACGTAAAAGCGCATCTTTTTTGCTTTCTTTGTGTCATATATATATTTCAAAACACTTTGCATTATCATATAATATATAAGAGATAATATTCTAGACTTTAAAGCTAAAATTGGCGTATGCATCCGATTAAGATTGACACATTCGGTGTATTAAATTAGAGTTTTTAATTAATTTGTCTGCATGGTATATCTTGAACCTTTCGTATAATATGTACTATGTTTTCATGACTTTCAGATAATAATGGTACAGACACTTCGTTTCGCATTGTCGAGAGGGACGAATGGGGTGCATATCAGCCTTTGAGACCCCTAATAAAAATAAAGCTGCCAGTACCATATGTAATTATTGGTCGGTCACCGTCACATTTCTGCACCACGCAATCAGAGTGTACAACCAAAGTGAGGTTTGATCAGGCTTTTTATTTGAAAAGTAAATTTGCGGATATCAGCTACAATTTCCTCGTCGGAGGCGACGGTCTTGCATATGTTGGCAGAAATTGGGACTACGTCGGTGAACATACCTGTGATTTAAACGACAGAAGTATTGGCATTTCCTTCATCGGTAATTTCAGTTCAGTTGTACCGTCGAAACTACAATTACGTGCCGCGCGAAAGATTATAGAGCTTGGCGTCAAAGCCGGAAAGATCACGCCTGACTATAAACTGTTAGACAATTATAACTATATTGTCTAACTGTATATAAAGTTACTGGAGATGCCTTATATAATGAAATTATAAAGTGGCCTCATTGGTCATCCGAGATACCTGGCAGATAGCTTGAAAATTTAACTTGTAAATGGAATACAATGTCTGAAAATATTTACATCTTTTTTTTTCTTTAAATCTGTAATTGCTACTTATTTATGTCAGTGTTAGATATAATTCCAACAAGTTCAGTTAACAGTTAACTGAATATATCGCGGATCTACTATTTTCGCTCCGAATATAAAATCATCTTGAATACAATGAAATATATGACAAAAGAAATAGTCCCTATAAATTTTGTAGCATCGATAAATTTCATTAGATCAAGCTAATTAGTGAATAAAGGAAGGAAATGTCATATATACAAATATATTGTGTGCTGGAGGTATGATAATAGGCGTTGTACTGGTTGAACTTTAGAATAAAATTAATTGGCTGTTAAATAAATATTAGAATTGAAAATCGCTATGGAAATATATATCATGCATAATACAGGATATATGTACCAGTAAGAAATGTTAAGCGGTCCATTTTAAGTCAACCACACGCATTCACTAATGTGTCCAAACACCAGATTACTCAGTTCAGTGTAAAGAATTAAATAAATATGCCAACATTTACTATATACTTTATTCTATTTTATAATATACTGGATTTATCAGTCATGTTTTAATACCTAATTTCGGGGAACATCTTGTATATATTATTTAAAAAAATTTAATTTGTTGTACATTTAACAAGCCTATAATTTGTTAAATAAAGAAACATATAAGTATTCAATTCCTGTACATCTTTTTTTTACTCGTCAAACATTATTTTGTACTCATCTCACAGTGGCGACCTACATACGGCGACGGATAGCGACCTACATACAATAGAAAATTTAAAAAATTAAAAATGCAAGAGGAAATGAGAGAGAGAAAGAAGAAAACAATATTGTGATAAAAGAATGGGAGGTCCAAAAAAGCGATGCTGCAGAAAAAGCGATAGAAAAAATATTACCAGAAAGAACTTCACATTAGAAGTTACGGTAAATTATGGACAAGGAGAGGAACAAATATGATTACAGAGAAACTGAAAGGTAAGGAAAAGAAAAGGATAGTTATGGTTAAAAAGAAGATCTTAAAGGAGACAAACATAATCGTTGACAATGACCTAACTTGGAAGGTAAGACAGATCCCTAACAACATTAATATCCTGTATATCTATAGAATATACTAAGGATGTACTTAATATACTGAGAACATCCTTATAATATCTTATACTGTACGATATCCTCTGAACATTTTCAGAATATACATTTGCTGTTAGGGATACAGAGGGAAATGCGCTTGGTAGGGAAGCAGATGCGAAAAAGGCAAGGGAAACAAGAGTGAAAATCAAATATAGGAAATTACAAGTAATTGAAAGAAAGTTTACATAGAAAGGAGAGGGAGGTTTAAAAAAGCTAAATTTTTGGAGCAGGCAGAGTTCTGTTGGCCCATAAATATGTCGGGCAGAGAGAAAAGGTGTTTAATGCTGTCATTCTTACGGGCTACGTGTCGGCGCCGTCGGCGGAGCCTCTATATAGTATTATTAAGTATAATATTTTCTTTTTATTCAATAATATTATTATTAAATAAAACAAGTAGAAACTTGCTTCCTTATAGTTTTTAAGTGTGCAAGAAGAAACCTGCACATTGCTTCCTCTATGAGAAAGCCTGTTTTTTT
>NW_020219868.1:0-4155 GCF_003070985.1 Temnothorax curvispinosus | reverse complement strand
TTTTTTTCTTTCTTATCTGCGAAAGTAATCCCTTTCTTCTAGCGCTTCTTTGCTTTCGTTCCATCTCCATTCCTTATTATCTTCCCATATTTTTTGGTAACCGACCGTTACCCATTTTCCTGCCTCTCTTTTTTCCCTTGCTATCTTTCTTAACTCTCTCTGTATCCGCCTTTCTTCTTTAGTAAGGTCGTCATTCAGAAAACAGCCATACTTCTTTCCTAGCTCTTTCTTTCTCATCATTATCTCTCGTTTGTTTTCCCAGTTTCTGCATCTCAGCACCTTCATCTTAAATTCTCCATGTCCAATTTCTTGCACTTCCTCGATGGCCATTTTCGCACTATTTATTTCTTCTATCAACTTCTCGGTTTTTTCTTTTCTTTCCTTTTTATTTCCTGTTTTCTCTTCTCTTACAATTATGTTTACTCTCCTCCTTCTTCTTTCTGCCATCTCCATATTTCTTTCTATCTCTTCCATTTTCCTTATTATCTCCCCTCCCTCACTCATTGACATGTTTACTTCTATCTTCTCCGCCTTCTCCTCTAAGTTCTTAATTCTTCCTTCCAAAGTCTTTCTTTGATTTTCCCATATCTCCTCGCTTCTCCTCAATTCCTCCCTCAGTCCTTTAATTTCGTTTTTTATTTCCTCTTTATCTCTTTTTCTTTCTTTCTCTTGTTCCTCCTTATCTTTCTTTCTTTCTCCCTCTTGTTCCTCCATTTTCTTCAAAATTTCTTTCACTTTCTCCATTAATTCTTCTGTCGCCATATTTTCTTTTCCCTGCTTTTCTTTTTTGATTTTGGGCGGCGGTGATCTGTTGACCCTCCTTTGTGCGTTGAATTCTTTTAAAATTTCTTCCTCCGCTTTCACTGCTTCCTCCACCTCTTTTTCCCTTTTCCTTTTCTCACTCTTCTGAAATAATTCCTTAACCGATCCTGTACTGTCCGTTCTTCTTAATTTGGCTAGCTCCTCCGCCTTCGTTGGTCTGCCTCTCGCTTTCTTCTCGCCTTCGCCTTCTCCCTTCTTTCCTTTATCTCCCTGTTGAACACTTTCTGATTCTATTTCCTTCTCTTTATCCATCCGCTGTTCTTGATTTGCCTATCCCTCTTTTGTTTTGTATCCTATGGCTGCGTGCACGTCCTACTATCCCTTCTATATCCGAGCTTCCCTTCTATGTCTGCGCTAGTCTATGCCCACTTTCGCGCCTCTTTCCTACGTACTGTCGCCCCTCTATATTACTTACCTTCTATGCCTCAACTGTCACTTCGTTCCAGCCACTTTCTTCACTTTTCACCTTTTAACCCGATTTCGCCCCCTTTTAACTCTTCCACCTCCGCCGTCTCACATCTCCATCCCTTGCTGTCCCGCTACTCTCGCTCTCCTCTACCCTTTCTGTAACGCACTTTTCTACCACTTTATCTCCGCTATGTTCAAACCTGTCACCTTCTATGTTCCGGAACCGGAAGCCTCTCATGGGTGCATTTATATATCTTACCGTTTAGAGTACAAAATATCTATTCTCTAATGGGTAGATATGATTGCAACTTGTCTGTAATACAGCAGCGTGTTTATAATCCAGTAAGTAAATTAATAGCAAATTGTTGCCAATTTGGCATTAAACTCACTTACAAAGAACTTTGCTCATTTTTATAAAGGTTTTAGGCTCCTCGCGTATAGTAACGAGACTTAAAATGAAAGATTATTGTTTGTTAGATGATTGAAATATTTCTGTATAAACATAATCCTTTATTGTAAGTTAATACCGATCAGAGATACACTCTTTGAAAAATTAGAAAAATGTACGAAATGGCTTTGTTTGATTCGATTTTTCGACGTCCTAGGCATTTCCCTGTGATGACGGATAATAAACTACTTGAATATATCAATTGAAGTACTTTATACAAATAAATTTGTTACTATACTGATCCAGCTAATTACAAGTTTCTGGATGTGAGTCAGGGATATTCAAAATAATTGATTGTAGAATATTCTGATCCTCTAACAATAATTTTTTATTTTAGCAAAGTCTCGTTGTTATAGACGCGAGGGTTCTAAAATAGACAGGGTTCTTTGTGGCAAATCCAATTATCAATAAAGTGAAACGTGATATAAAATAATGTAAAATCTCATAAAGTGAGAGAATGTAAATGTAATGTTTTATTATAAAACAATAAATATTTTAAAATTGAAAAATCTTCCTATACTTATCTTCCCGATAAATTATGTAATGGTCATCACCTGCGATGATGTTTAAAACTTCCAAAGAACTTTGTTCCCAATTGCAAATAACACTTAATATAATACTAAAAAGCAACGTACATTAAAATATGTTTAACGCATTACAAAATTTTTTTGCTTTTTTACTTAACTTTTGCATATACTTACAACAGATTGGGCAGTAAAAATAATCAATAACTCAATAACATAAATGTTTTATCGTTTATAGATCTTCACAAGTTCGAATTCCATTTCAACGATGACAAAATCTAGTTTCCTGTTCATATTTTTTATTGTTTTTATCGTATATCGACTGATATTTTTCGGAAGATCGTATCTCAAAAACTGTCACTTTACAGGATTCGTAAATTTTTGTTTCGTTGATAAGCAACAAACAAGATAGTTCGATCATCGCTTTACTGTTCAAAAGTATAGTGATTTGGAATTAAAATACATCTTTATTGTTTAATTTGATATTATTCGTGGGAAACAAACGCAAAAACGCAATTTTTATAGATACGACGCACTTCAAAATTGTAATCAAATGAACAAGATACGACATATTTATTTTTAAATAACATTTATTATTGTCCATTTAAAAATAAATATGTCGTATCTTGTTTATTTGATTATAATTTTGAAATGCAAATTTGTCGTATCTAAAAATACGAGAAAATACGAGAAAATTTCGACAACTATAATTCATTTTTGTTAATCTATTTTAAGATAGGATGTAGACACTTAGCTTCGGGGTTGCCTGACCGAGCGTTTAAGTCGTTTTCCGGAAAATTGATTTTCTCTAGATTTTTTTAAAACTGTGAATATACGTTAATTTTTAGATGTGCTTTATGCGATAGTATAAATTTCAATACCTCTTGCGGTATTATTTAATAAACATCGAGATCTGAGTTTCAAAATTTCAACTTTTAACATGTAATTCCTATTCCGAACTATTGTAAAATAAGAGACATTATAATAAATTGTGAAAAAAGTTTTCTCTAAATGTTTTTGAAAAATTAGTATATGATGCTCTATAAAAATAGAATAAATAAATGCACGCGATTTGATGAATTTTTCGCTCGGTTCAGAGTGATAGAAGAGAAGAGGCGTCAGTTACTTGGCAACGCCGCATGAGTTCTTACGCGTGAAGTTAACTTCTTACTTTTTATAGATGTTATTATATAATATTTTGTATACATATAAACATCTTTTTAAGCACGAATACAAGTTGAGCACAACTGGAGCCGGAGAACGTCCTTAAGGGGATGCTGGAGCCGTAGCCGAACTCGATCGGCGTCGGTAAAGAAGACCGGCGAACTATATCTGTCCTTGTATAGACAAAGATATAGACAAGGATAGCACGCTACATTGCACGCACACATACGCACGATGCACACCGACATTATACTTTTATATTACGCTTCCAAATCTTGATTTGGGGGGTTTATCGATGTTTTTCTTGTTGTGCAATTCGGGGGAACTTGTTTTCGCGTTCGTACCAATGGTATATCTCTTATATGAAATACATCTTGTGACGAGCTGACAGCACGCCGCAACTCGAGACGCCATATTGGGATAAGAGTAGGATAAGGAAATCTGTACTTCCGTAATTTTTTCTCGTTTTCTATATAAAATTGGAGTTTCCCCGAATCATTAATGTATGTACTGCAATTCTGGAGAAGGATTTTTAATTCTGTCAAATTAATACGACGCTACGTGCCGACAAAAAATGCCGGTAAAACAGACGGCTCCAGCATCCCCTTAAGCAGAAAAATCGAAAATTGTGTAAAATCGATCTCGAATTGTGTAAGATACGACCTCCCGAAAGATATCAGTCGATATGTGAAAAATATATTTCTTGATTAAATTAATAAATTAGAATTTAAGAAATTATTAATAAAATAAAAATTAATTTTATAAACTGAAATTTAAAATATTAGATAT
>NW_020219867.1:0-2666 GCF_003070985.1 Temnothorax curvispinosus | reverse complement strand
TCACCGTCAACATCTATAATATCAAGGTCAATATTTCCTCGGCCGCTGTGACGTCCTGGGTGATGCGAGGTGGCTTCGATCCGACAGAACGTCTCCGTTGATGGGTTCTTTTTCTTGCAGTTAAGGAGGTAAAACCCCAGGATAATTAGCTGATGGTCGGCGATGTAGATTATGGCTCCTTGGATCCGTCGAAGGTAGGTAATTCAATAATCTTCAATAATCTTTATCTTTCTTTTGATATAAAATTGTATGATATTTATTGTAGAACTTTTACGATACAAGTGGTTTATGTGGGAGGATGGAACAAGTATAAGATATGTGACCTTTCCTGGCTCGTTCCACACTCTCCGTCGAGAGACTCTCCGTCGAGATCTCCGTCGAGAGGGTGAAAGATTCTGCTTTTATACAATTTTGGAAACGGTAGTGGGAGGTGACCACACCTTGTTACAATGAGTCATAAGGCGTTGCCTAGCGGATGTGAGTCTACTTCTAAGGGTGTGGCTCGCTTGCCAGCACCTCATTACAATGAGTCATAAGGCGTTGTCTAGCGGATGTGAGTCTACTTCTAAGGGTGTGGCTCGCTTGCCAGCAATGAGTCATAGGGTTGTGCCTTGAAATTCATTACCTTATATGGTCATGCGTGGCGTTCTGCTTCGACATGTCCATGTGTGGTCTATGTGAAGACTAGATTCACTCGAATGAGTCATACAGGTGACTCGTCTGAATTCTATTTTTATTCTCTAGTCTATCGACGATTTGTATTGAGAGCGATACTTCTTTTCATTATTAAATTTCATTATGACTTTTATCATGAAGAAAATATTTAATATTTGAATAGAAAAAAAGTGCAAATATATGCTGAATATTATTTAGATTTCTTTAGACATACTTTACATACAGTAGATTAATTTAATAATACAATTTAAGTCATTATTAGCATGTCTAAAGTATAAGAGATATTGCTCTCTTCGTCTAATAGTTAATACGGTATATCTGACTCTCTTTTTCTTTCTTTCAGATCATACAATACTCGCATCTCGCTCGGATTCGTGTTCCTTACGCTGCGCATAATACAATTTTATCTTTCTCTAATTCGTGAGTAACGCTTCGGCGCTTGACATTCGATATTTATATTAATTTTGGTAAGTATATATATTTGTTAATAATAATATTAATAAAAGTGATGTTAGCGGTGTTAATAATGATTCTAATATCAGGTTAATAATATATATCGTGCAGATAGAATTGGTCAGCATTCTCATTAGTACAGAAAATTAATGAAATTAAATTGTTTATATATATATATATTAAGATTTTTATTATTTTTATATCTCGCAAATGGTTGGGAATTTGATGGGAGTGTATAGGAAACATATTGCAGAACTTTCACTAAAGTATAATATAGCATTGGAAAATTTTATTATTAATATATGTATTTGTTAATAACAAATTATTAATTAAATAAATTGGTACTTTTTAATTCGCGTATTGATATTATTATGTTCTCTTTGTTTAGGAGGTTTTGAATTTCTAATATTATCTCGTTTATGAACATTCGTTATTTTATTGTTATAAATATTTCGTAAATAAACAATTGCAGAAATAAAAGTTATTTTTATATGTGTGCAATACGTCATGTGTGCAATGTGTAAATGTGCGCAATACGTAAATGTGTACAATGTGTAAATGTGCGCAATACGTAAATGTGTACAATGTGTAAATGTGCGCAATACGTAAATGTGTACAATGTGTAAATAATTTATAACTCGAGAACGGTAAGAGATAAAAATATGGGGTTTCTTTTGTTGCGTTCAGATAATTAAAGGCATTATTTTAGGTTGTTTAAAATTTCTGTGTTTTATGGATTTCCATAGTTTTTACTTATATCTCGGAATTAAGAAGAGATATGATGTGGGGGTTTTTGTTAGGTTACTTGACATGCTCTGCTGAGTATCTGTAGTGATTTTATTTATCATCTTTAATAATATTTTTATTATAAATTTTATCGTTAATTAGTTTATTTTGAGAGATACAATAACGGTTTATAATCAAAAGTTATTTGACTTTTTGTGATAGTTCCAATAATCACATTAACTAGGTCTGTTAATAATATAATTTATTTGTTTATAACAATCATATTTGAAAAAATGCTAATGAGATAATTATTATTTTAGCGTGATAATGTTTCTCAGGCATAAAATCTACTTTTAATTAATTAATTTATATTTTATTTTAATTTTCTGAGTTTATTCTTATGGAACATGTATTTATTCGTGTGTTGAATTGAATTTATATTGCATAAAGGATCTCATAAAGCTTGTAATATTCATTTACGATCAATTTTAGTGACTCTGGGGAATTTTAACAAGCAATTGTCCAAAAGTTTATAGTGTGATTCATGCAAATGGGGCTTAAGCTTGAAAGGGTACCTTAAGGCAGCCATGTTCTCTAGGCTTATGTCTACTGCTTTAAGAACGCGTGTTCGGATCAGCTGAGTGTTTGTTGTGACAGTTAATTTAAAGAATGATTGTTATATTATAATGTTGTTTTCAGATGCTGTGGACTTCTAGCAATGAAGGTAGAAAATCAAAAAATTTATGCGGGTGGAATATAGCGGTGATTATACCGTCAGACGTGACATCTCCCTCCTTAGGGAAGTTCGGTCC
>NW_020219866.1:0-1630 GCF_003070985.1 Temnothorax curvispinosus | reverse complement strand
AGATTACCGTTTCGAGTATTCGGAGAGTACCGTTTATGATTATCGTGTCTATCGTTTAGTGTGTAAGATATCAGCGTTCTCGGTAGAGTTAGTTTTCGCGTAGTGAAAACTTCGTCGTGCGGGCGTTCCACGCGTCCGGCCGTTCAGGGGCGTGTCGGCCTCCGGGATACGTAAAGTACCGCGCCCGGTACGGGAAGTGTGAGGCGCCGGCATACCGGACTTAGAGTCAGCCTTCTCGAGGAAGGCGCCCGAAATTGACCGCGACATGCGAGGAATTAGTTAACATTCAGAAATTGAGAATACCGCACGCCCCGGGCTGAATTAGGCGTGAGTATCACGTGCTCGCGGCGTGGACCGTACGGCGAGGCTTCGCGTTACGTTCGAGGGGGTTATAAGAAAACTCCTATGTTGTGTGTATCGTTAGTTGGTGAGAGACCTTGAGTTGTATTTGCGCGTATCGTTTAGTTTACAAGAAACTTTATTTGGCGTACATCGTTTAGGTTGCGAGAAAACCTTGAGTTATTGTGCGCGTATCGTTTATCTTGCGAGAAATTAGTTTGCGTGTATCGTTCATTTTGCGAGAAATTATTTTGCGTGTATCGTTTATTTTTCGAGAAAGTATTCTGCGGGTATTGTTTATTTTGCGAGAAACTATTTTGTGTGCCCCATTTACTGGGCGAGAAATTGTTGTGCGTGTAGCGTTTCTTCCGCGAGAAATTACTGTGCGTGAATCGTTTATCGTTCTACGAGAAGCCCTTATTTTGGAGATATTGCTCCTTCGGCACGAATTTTCGCGTGTAGCGGTTCCCGAGAACTTTCCGTTCGCGTACGTTGAAGTAGAGTCATTCTCCGTAATTGGTCGCGCAGAAATAGAGTAGAGTCATTGTAATTACTATTCGGTGTGACGTGGTGGATGTGGTCCTAATGATGGATCTCAGGAAGGGGGCATATTTGGCCCTACGTTAGAACTGACGGAACACATAACACACTTATTTTTTTATTTCATCAGAGAGTCTCGCGTCTGAGGGGATATCTTTATTACGGTGTTCGGCGTAGTTCACCGCGGGTACTCTTTCGGGATTGCGGGTATTAGTTCGCCGACGTATCTTATTACTTTTCGCGTATTTCTTCGCGTAGATTATTTCGTGCGGGTGTTCTTTCATCGGCGTATATGATGGCGCTTCGCGTACTTATAGGGGGAGTATAAGTTACTCGTACGTTTCCGAGAATATTAGTTCTGCGTCCGAGTTTGTTTATAACGCGTGAACCCCTCGAACGACCTTGCCTGGTCGGATCATTGCGAGGGATCGCGGTGAATACTTCGTTCGCGTCCTGTAAGTTGTACCGATATTATCCAGCTTTCGTATATTATATTTTGATTTACATGTTACTTGAGTGCTTTCTTTTGTGTTTGTTTCGCCTCGCCAAGGTCAAACCCCTCTGCCTTCAGCCTATGTAAGGACCCCGACCCTCTAACGAAATTCCTGAGCAGTCGTTGCGATCGGTCAGAGCGGATATGTCATGACGTGTGAATTAAGAGTTGTGTCGATATTTGGAGTTCATGTCGGATCTTTGTCGAGTTTATGTCGAGTACTTTTCGCGGGTTAGAGTAAACGGTGGTGTGGCCGTA
>NW_020219865.1:0-3247 GCF_003070985.1 Temnothorax curvispinosus | reverse complement strand
CAATCCCGCGTGAAGGTTACGCCTGTGCTCTCGTTCTATTATAAGATAAGTAAGCCGATGATTTTTTGGAAGTAGGATCGGGTGGCGGGCACCGTACGACAATTCGGAATTTCCCAGTCTCCCCCCGACGCGGATCAATCCCCGCTCGTCCAAAAATGGCGCTAACGAAGTCAAAGAACTGGAGGAAGTAAGCGAGACCCCCCCTTCTAATTGGTGGATTTCGCTGGAAAACGCGTCTCTCTGGACGTTCTTGCACAAGCAGTCGAGCGCGGTGCAGATTTCTTCGTGTGAGACACGAGTGCCTGCTTCTCTGTTCGGGTGAAGATGCGGTTTGAGAAATCGCAGGCAATAGGCCATGATCCTGCACAATTTGTTTAAGCTGGAGCATCTGTGCGCCAGCTCCACGAACGGATTCGCCGTTGCCGCAACAGCGACGGCAACGGTCCTTCGCATCTCGGGCATCTCAGATTCGGAGATGTATGGATTATCCCTTGGCCACGCGGCCTCGCTCTCCCTCAAAAACTCGGGGCCGTGCCACCACAATGCCGAACTCCGAATCTCATGCGGGTAGATACCTCGAGACAACAAATCGGCGGGATTCTGCGCTGACGGCACGTGCCGCCAGTCCGAAGCGCGTGTTAGCCGTTGTATTTCGCCGACGCGATTTGCAACAAATACCGACCATTTCCTCGAACACGACGAAATCCACCGCAATGCTATTGTGGCATCCGACCATAAAAAGGACTGCGCCTCTCCCACTTTGATAGAGGATCGCGCCTTGTCCCATAATTGCGCTAGCAATAGCGCCGCGCAAAGCTCCAGCCGAGGAATGGAAATCGTTTTCAGAGGCGCGACTCTAGTCTTCGAACACCACAGGTCGACGCGAAATTCATTCTCCCCGATTTGCCTCCGAATATATAAGCACGCGCCATACGCTCGCTGGCTGGCGTCGCAAAATCCGTGTATCTGAAATCGCGAATGCTCGCCGCGTTCCTTGATGAATCGCGGTATTCTCAATTCATTCAGCGCGGTCAATTGCTCTTTAAACGCGGACCACCTTGTATGCAAATCCAGCGGGATGGATTCGTCCCATTGCAGCTTCAATTGCCAAATCTCTTGGAGCAATATTTTCGGTAATATGATGACCGGGCCGAGTAAGCCTAACGGATCGAACAGCCTCGCGATTTCCGATAATATTATACGTTTCGTTATCTTATTCGTGTTTGCCGGCTTCTCAATTGCGAAACGGAATGTGTCCGTAGACAGATTCCAAACAATTCCGAGGACGCGCGACGTCGATTCCCTGTCGATTTGAACATCGGCGTTATGTTTGTTTTGATCTTCACCTAACAGAGCCACATGATTCGAGGACCATTTGCTTAACTGAAACGCGCCGCGACTCAAAATTTCAACGACCTCGCTCTTTATTTTTAGTGCTCCCTCGAGCGTATCGGCACCCGATAGCATGTCGTCAACGTAAAAATCGCGCATTATATGCTCCGCCCCTACGGGAAACTGTTTCGCGTAGGTCTCCGCTAAGTATTCAAGGGTTTTGATTGCTAGATGCGCGGCGGCTGCCGTTCCGTATGTTACTGTTAATAGTTCGCCTATTCGTAAGATCAGGCCGGCGTGGTCTCGCCAGAATATACGCTGCAATTTAGTTTGTTTCGGATTGATTAGTATCTGGCGATACATTTTGACAATGTCCGCCGAAAAAACGAACGCGAGCGTACGAAATCGCAAAATGATAGAGAATAAGTCCTGCTGTGCCGTCGAGCCGACCATAAGCGCGTCGTTCAGCGATACTCCGGTTGAACTCTCGCACGAAGCATCGAAGACCACCCTCAACTTAGTGGTTTCGTTTGAAGGTTTTAGCACACAGTGATGGGGTAGGTAACACGTCGGCAAATCTCCGTCATCGTCATTCACGCTATCTATCCATTTCATGTGCCCGAGCGACAAGTATTCGTGGATAAAATTGCTATATTGCGACTTCAAAATCGGATCGCGATCTAGTCGTTTTTCTAGAGCGTAAAATCGTCGCAGGGCCACGTCGCGCGTATCGCCCAGCTTTCTTATTTTATCCTCCTTTATTGGTAGCGTAACTATCACCCGACCTTGATCATCTCTGGTCGTGTTGTCGCGGAAATGTTTCTTGCAAAAACGTTCCACGCTCGAATACGAATCGCGAGGCCGGCAGCTCTCCTCCAATTGCCAAAACCTCGCTAACTGATTTTGCAATTCTGACTCGGTTACCGACGCGCAGAACGCTCCTATCTCGCGGGCGCGCGTCTTACGCGTCTCGCCGCCGAAACGACCGGCGAGAACCCAGCCAAAGTGCGTTTTCTGTAACGTAGGGTGCGCGTGGGAGGCTCTTAATTGCCCCACGCAAATCAACTGCCAAAACAATTCGGCACCCACCAACACGTCTATGTCCGAGCTTCGGTGAAAATCTGGATCGGCTAATTTGATGGTCGGCGGTATCCGTATTTCCGTTCTGTCAATTGACGACACCGGGAGACGCTCGGTTATGCGATCCGTTATTATGCATTCTAGTGTCGCGGCGAATTCGTTCAATCGTGAATGTAACTTTATTACAACGACCTCGCTCGCGCTGCTGGTTGTACCGTTAATTCCTATTATTTTTATGTTACTCGGATTTGCCCTCAATTGCAACCTTTCGGCATAAGATCGCGCTATAAAGTTAGCCTGTGAGCCGCTATCTAATAGAACGCGGCACGGATGCTTTGTTCCGCTGGCATCGACAATGTACACAACCGCCGTTGAAAGCAATACACCGGTATTATGAGAAGTCGACGAATGAGTCATAACCGTCGTCTCCTCGGCGTCGTCTCGAGCCGACGCGTTCCCTGCTCTTGTTTTCGTGGAATTATCGTTAGATTTCGAAGGAAAATGAAGCAGGGAATTGTGTTTATCGCCGCATCTCTTACACGAACCCGAATTACAATTCCGAGCCGCGTGATTCGTTCCGCGTAGACAGTTCACACATAATTTCCGTTTTCGAATTTCAGCGAGCCGCTGTGGGACGGACAACTTAATAAATTCACGGCAATAATAAATGGGATGCTCCCCGTGGCAATAGCTGCACGCGGGAGCGGTGGTAGCGGCATGAGCCGCTAAACGTCTTCCGTTGGTCTGCGCCACCGCGCCCTTATTTATTGATTCTAATAATTGGCACCTTCGTTCTAAGAAATCCACGAACTGCCTGTATGTGGGTAATTCCGTC
>NW_020219864.1:0-2193 GCF_003070985.1 Temnothorax curvispinosus | reverse complement strand
ATACACTTTATGGCAATCCCCGGAAAATATTCTACCCCTACTTCATACACAATTCTTTGCGATTCGGTCAATTAATTATTCCCGAAAAATTGGAAAAAATTCGTAACCGGTTTCCAAAAAAATCGATAACGAAAAATTGTACATTTTATGGCACTCTCTGGGACATATATATATTCTACCCTTACTTCATATACAATTCTTTGAGATTTGGACAATTAATTCTCGTAAAATTTGAAAAAATTTCGGAACCGGTTTCCAAAAAAATCGGTAACGAAAAATTAACCACGACATTTTTATCCCCGGAAAATTCTACCCCTATTTCATATACTTTTGGTAAAAATTTGGTCCACTAACGAATGAGTAGTTCGCGTACATACAGACAGAAAACGGTACTTATATATATAGATTTTTTAAGAGCCAAAATGGAAAATCCGGCTATGTACCGGGTTGCGGCTGATCTTACTGATTAAAACGATTAATTTTAATGAAATTCGTTAATTAATTTGGCTAAATTTTGGGAAAAACCGTTCAAAGCAGCTGCTTTGGCAAGGAAAGCTACTTCGCAGCTGTTTTGAAACGATATTTTATTGATTCGCGAAATGTATAATACTCTTTAATATTAATTTTACCTTTGTCTTTACATTATTAAAAACTTTGTCAATACAATTTACAACTTGAAAAAATATTTTTAAATTCTGTAGCCGAATTTTTGGCTAAATTCCGTACCATGTGCACAGGGCGGACGAAAATCAAGCGGGATGCGTTATGCGGGATAGCTCTGATTGGTTGTTGCTATAACGGACGCCTATCCCGCATCACGCATGACGCATCATGTGACCGCAGCCTAATACTCGCTCAAATCGTGCGAAAGTTTCCATTCTATATATATTATGCTCCATGCGTCGCAGCGTCGCTCCGTCGATTCGTCGTTTCGTGATGAGGTTATAAATTTGCCGCCGAGACTCTTTGTAAGGCATTTATCATTGTAAATAATTGCAAAGTAGCACACACGATACTAAATATCCTAGTGATCGCAGTGATCTATCGAATTAGTCATGGTAAGTCTTAAAACGTAGATTGTCGCGATAGCGAGATACGTAACATCCGGCTTTCCACGCGAATAACATCCGGATTTTTATCAAGTTCAACCGAGCGTGTTTTCAATTTCAGCTGTTCTATTCCTTCTTCAAATCCTTGATCGGAAAGGACGTGGTGGTCGAGCTAAAAAATGACCTCAGGTGAGTTGTCACGCGATTACAACGTTTTGAATATGACACTGATGCCGACAACTACAACGCGTTTTGTTTCAGTATCTGCGGCACATTGTATTCCGTCGATCAGTATCTGAACATAAAACTGGCCGACATTAGCGTAACGGATTCAGAGAAGTATCCTCACATGGTATGTCAATAAGTCAATTGCCATTGACGTTTGTCGTGCAAATTTAAACCTTTGTCTGCTAATTTAAAATTAAAGTAATGACTAACGATGACAGTTATATGCAATATAGTCATTAAATTTAATGCACAATCAAATATAATTAACAAGATGCATATTAAATTCTAGTTATCGGTAAAGAATTGCTTCATACGTGGATCTGTGGTACGATATGTACAACTTCCAGTGGATGAAGTAGATATCCATCTCTTAACTGAAGCAGCGCGGAGAGAAGCGATGACCGCTCAAGCGAGATAGCTCATAGTTTTATTAAATGCATTGCTTTTGTCAAGAATCCATTTCTTCTCTTTAGTTATAACATACATTTTGTATTTAGTATAGAAAATAATATAGGGAATCGTTTCACATTATTCACGCAAGATTTTTTTTTCTGAAAATGTGGGTAATAATGTAACATACCTCAATATATATTTTTATTCAGTTGTTTTAAAATAAGAGATATTTGTAAGAAAAAAGGTGTTCTACATTTGTTTTGTAGATTCTGTGTTATCCTTGCTCCTTTTTTTATTAAGTACTTAACGTGATAAAAACAAATATATAGTATAACAACTAGCTATTTGTTCATGTTACGCATCATAGGAATGATTAGCACAATCCAGTTTGTCCATCTATTATATATTTCCACTCTGATAATGTTTTATCATGCCAGATATATTTTCCTTTTATCTCTGTATTTTCCGGCAATAAGGCGCAATAAACAGGGGCTACAGCCCCTTCATCTGGTGTCAAACGTCC
>NW_020219863.1:0-14937 GCF_003070985.1 Temnothorax curvispinosus | reverse complement strand
TTTCTGAAGTTGAATGAGAAATTCTTATTTTTCAGCAACTGTTTGGTAAAGATCCGGAAAGATTAATAATCTGTTTAAAAGGAAAGAATAAGAGTTTGGAAAAAAATAGTAAAAGAGTTATATTAAACTAGAGCACCTGTATCGCATTGCCTAAAAAAGAGTTAGAAGGCACCTTAATTTCCCTTATCCGAAGGTTGACTTCAAAAATCCCTTCCTAGGATCCCTTCCTAGAATTAATACTTTCTGAGATAATTGGCAGAGATAATTTGCAGAAATAATTGGCACACGAAATAAATCTCATAATAAAACCTATATATGTATATGTATATGTATATATTTGTTCATATAAATAAAACTACTTTTTTATGGTAATTAGTGTAGTGCATTTTATTGAAAATAAATACATACTCCTTGAAATAAAAATAAAATATCAATAATAACTTTAAATAAACGTTAGAATTAATATTACGGTAATCTTAATATAATATTGTAATAAAGTTGATAGTTCGTTTAAATTTTTATCTCAAAAACGTTACAGGAATGATAGAAAAACCTTAGCAAAATGTTATTTGCAACGTTATGGCACTCCCATTTCAACATTACTGAAATTTCGGAATCGTGGTCAAAGTATATTCATAATGATGTTTTATACAACATTAAGAACTACATACTTAACAACATTACAAGTTCTAGAATATCGTTGCAATAACATTGTAATAATGATTTTTTGCTTACTGGGTTTCTTTCACAAAAAAAATAAAATTTATCTTAAAATTCACTGTATATAACCCTTCTTTTAACCATCAGATATCAGACTTCTTTCTAGGGCGGCGGTGTGGTCTAGTGGTAGAGCGCCAGACTCGTAATCTGAGGAACCAGGTTCGAGTCCACTAGAGCCATGAATCATGGAAAAGTTTTTTCCGAAAAAACCGCGCCCCTCCGTGCAGATGCGGAGAAAACTGGGCTCCGTCTTTCGGAAGAGACGTTAAACCGTTGGTCCAAAGTAGGAAAGTAGGAAAGTAGGAAACAGTAAGGTAGTAGGATGAATTGGAGGTTAGGGTTGGGTACGTCTCTTCAAAACGCCCTTTAAGGCCCCTTGGGGTATATAAAGTAAAATTCTTTATCTTATCTTTTATCAGACTTCTTTCTCTCTTACTTATTAAATATTTTTTCACATATTAAGTTGTATAAATAAATATGAGTAATATACTTAATGTAAAACTTATTTTACTGACTTTAAATACATATCTTTTATTAATTTGAAATTACCGTAAATAAAATAACATTTTATTAGATTTTGATGGTTTTAACGAAAAACGTTTTGCTGTGATAAGCAAACCTGCAGAAGAAAACGCGCATTCAGATGCTGAACTTGTAATAGCGGTATGGCATAAATGCAGCATACCAATTTGTACAAATTCGGCAGTGACAACTTCATTTAATTTATTCCACCATTGTAGAGGATCTTCGATAATAGATTCTGACATATGTAAATATTTTTTAACTTTTTATAACTTCGACAAGAATGGGATCTTCAGGAGGAATAATGCTTATTGTATGTTTCGCAGCCAAATCCAATCGTAATTTTTTAACTCCAAGAAGCTCACATGACTTATTAAAATAATCTGCTATTATGAAAAAGTAAAACTAAACATGAGAATTTAACTTATATACAGGGTGTCCGAAAAATCGCCTACTCTACTTCGGGAGGTGATTCGGGACCCAAAAACAAGCAAAAAAGTTCATACAAACATAGGTCCGGAAATGAGCCGTTTCCGAGTTATAGCCACTTTTATGTTCAAAAATCGTAAATTTTTATTTTTAATTTTTTTTAATTACAATTACCAAATTCTCTCAAGTTTTTGTCTACATTTCGAAAAGACGCTATTCCCGGTACATCTCGATTTGGAAAAGACTGGATGTCTAATCTTCTTGCCTCGGCAGCATTACTTTGAGCAAGACCATACATAAGATGCATATCAGCTAATTCATTAAAACTTAAACGATCCATTGATGAATACGGAAAGATTAGATACAACCTAAAAGTAAGGTGTTGTTAAATAATAATTTGAAACTTATTGAAAAGCCGTGATTTACTTACTGATTTTGAATAGGCGTGAAAACAACTGATTTCAAGTAGCCGTGAAAACAACTGATTTTGAATAGCCGTGAAAACAACTAATTTCAAGTAGCCGTGAAAACAACTGATTTCTTTTAAAAATAATGTAATCGTATTTACAAATATTAAAAAATTGAAAAAAAATAAAAAAATTAAAATTAAAAAAATTAAAAATATTTAAAAATAAAAATTTTTAATTTAAGAAATAATTAAGAAAGAGGGATGCCAAGCGGATTCTAAATTACGATTTTTGAACATAAAAATGGCTATAACTCGGAAACGGCTCATTTCCGGACCTATGTTTGTATGAACTTTTTTGCTTGTTTTTGGGTCCCAAATCACCTCCCGAAGTGGAGTAGGCGATTTTTCGGACACCCTGTATATTATAAAAATAATCTTATATTTGGTGATTAATATAGAAGCTGTTGCAAATATAAACTATATGTAAGACTTATATATACTAGGCTTAATTACAATATTAAGCCTAGATTTTGTAAATCTAGATACTGTAAATTACCTAGACTAAGGTAATGCTAGATATTGCTAAGATATATAGTTTATAAAAACCATAATAAAAGTCATATATAGCTTAATGGACAAAATTCATATACACTAATTTTTTAATTGTATTAAAAGTATAAATTAATTTTATATAGCATATAATCAAATGGAACCGAATATAGATATATTATTAAAAAATATATTTAATTATATTTCTTATTTTATATAAAAACAATGTGTTCGGGCGTCGCTTTACGACGGTCGCCCTGAATCTGGATTCCGCTCAGAGTTGAGCGAGAAGCGTGGATACCGCGAGTCGTAAATTCGCGGGAGGAAGGAGGATGAAAACACTCGGAACACAGATTGCACAAAGAAATATATAGTCTTTATTTCAAGAACGAAAAAGACGCGAGGGGGAACAACGGATCGTGCGCCGCGGATTCGGAAATCTTCTGAGTCGTTCGTACTTTTCTGCCAGATATCGCGAACGGAAATCTTGTCTCAGCTTCCTGCATCGAAGCCTCTCGCGTAGCGGAGATCTTGTACGCGTCGAACGGAAATCTTGAACGCGCGGCAGAAGAACGATCGCGAGCGGAGCACGACCGGAAGTTTTCGGACCCCTCGCTAAGTAGCACACTTAATTATAAATAACTTTGATCCGCACGTTAAGACGAAACGAACGAGTAGCGATTCACGTAGCGATTTGAGAGGGAGAGAGCCGTGCTGTCTTTAGACGAGGATTGATACGCTACGATTTTTGGTTATGAGTTCTAGCTCACGACTTGAGGCTAGGAATCCTCAGCAACGACTGACTGTCCGGCGAGCGAATTCGTCGTTTACTCACAAGGGTTGTTTTTCAGGAACGAACGCGCGATGAGAGCTGAATCGCTATTCGTCCGTATGGTCACATCACGCGTCAAAACAGCCGTTTCCGTGCTCCGACAAATAAGGGAGCACTCTCGTAACGCGTGATCGCGATCGATGGGCTTCGAGGGCGCGGGGATCGCGGGGAACGTATATTTCGCACAAGTTCGACAGAGCTTGAACAACATAAACATCGGTATTTCTCGATGTTAAATATAATAATGTTTTCGAGCCGATGTTTCGTGTAGGAAAGTTCGACGGATCTCGAACACAATGTCAAAAATAATCTAACCTGCTCATTTTTTATGTTCAGGGGAATCATCATTTTGTGGATCATATATATTAAAAATTCCTTAGGAGATTGCTGCTTGTCTGCGAGATATTCAGCAATGTACCTCTAACACTTTGAAGAGTCGGATCCAGAAATGCTCCGCGAACATATGAGTTTCATGAATTGGAAATCGCTTTTTTATATTTTGTAAAATAGTTTCTTTAAATTGTTTTACTACGAATATGAATCGTATTCATTTACACACATACTACTCTTGAAAATATTAAAGAAATAATTGATACAGCAGCATTTATTAACTCAGGTTTTCAAATTTGGTGGCGCCGAGGTCTACGAAACGCTACGCTATAGTACACTACTGCTGTTCATGGAGCTCGCATTCGCTTGCATTCGCTAGCGCTATCATGGCATCTCATAGAAGTTAGCCGGACAATTTTGACTTACGACATTTTTTTTTACGAATCAATTGTTAGTCGTTTGTTATTGATTGTTAGACTAATTAGAACGTTTGTTAGTTAATAGTTTTTACGTAATCACGAAAATAATTTTTAGTGTTAATTTAGCCAGTAAATATAAAATTCTTACAATTTTCGATTCAAACCGTGGTCAATCGATGCGGAATCGTTTGTTAGTTCCGAATATATACTAAGTAAAACGTTTGTTAGGTATCGCTAAAAAAAGCGAAAAACTGTATATCGTTTAGCTGCCGGAGAGTGGGGGTGAGACGTAGAATATGTGGAACGCATTACGTAATAGTTTATCAACACGGAAAACGTGCTTAAACTATTTTCAATTTATTTGTCAGATTTGTCGTCCAGTTCATATACAGAGAGGCGGAAAAGCCGCCGGTGTCATTCTCATTGATTCGCATTAATTGTAATTTATATTAAAAACTAATCTTTCCCTGAAAACAAATAGTAGGTATACAAATATATCATTGATATTTATTTCAGCTTGTACATAGTTCCGGCGCAACCTACTGTGATAAATATTCCGGAATCTTTGGCATAGCATTTTACTACGACGCAGTTTACGAATATTCCGAACCGAGAATATTACGAACAAAGAAACCTCAATAACGGAATAAAGTGAATAATACCATAGAGAAAACAGTAAACGAAGTAAATATAAGCAGAGAAGTCGCGGACGGCTTGCGTATATATTTCGATTTCGCATATTACCTCATCTCCTGTTATATAGGTAAGAAAAAGAGCAATATATTTTTCTGTAAAATCTTCCTTGCTAAGCAACGAACAAGCAATCGTTATTCCAAAGGAAGAATTAATGAGTAAAATTAAGGCTAGTATACATAGTCGGATCTTATTTCAAGACAATGGCTTAAGGTTGATAATACGGCTCTGTTATATCTAACAATCGAGTGATTAGTTTATAACATCTCTTTCTCTTAAGATTATACTCCAGCCGGTCTTAAATATAAAAGATCCGACAATGAAATACTACCTACAACTTTATTAAGTGTTCCATTAAGATCTGCTGTGAGAAATTGATCAATCACAATCGAATGTGAGGAAAATAATTAACTACGATTGGTTAATTTCTTAGGACTTAAGGATTACTACACCTATTGTATAGATTAAACCTTAAAAAATTTTGACATTTTTCTTGACCACAAGTTAATAAACCTGTTAAAAAAAGAAACAGCGTCAATACTATTCGAACAGATAAACCACTTAACTTAACACGCCAATTTAGTTCAAATAATTTATGTACAAAATTCGGACGTGAAATAAATTTATTCTACCTCGCTTTTTTTACTTCGGTAGAACATTCCTAATTTGACCGAATAAGTAACATTTATTTCGCCACCAATAATTCCTAATTTGCTTCTTGAGTCTCGCGATAATTATATATCTTCAGCTTACTTTCTTAATTGTTGCAATTTAAAGTGTTATCGAATTAGAAGATTGCAAAGAAATTAATTAAATCAGGGACATCGCGGTGCGGTGTAGTACAGGAGGTGAGATTTATTGCTAAAAGAAAATCATTTAAATCCTTTTTTATTTTTGAAATAGCAAGTAGACTGTTCGTGACGTTCAGATATTCTATCAAATCCATTATTGAAATTAATTAATCTGCAATCATCTGACGACGATGAAATTCTATCGTTTCTCTTCGAAATTTTCTCGTCTTTTTCGTCTCGCATATAATTTATTATTGTATATTTCATGTCGTGGCTTTCAATCATTGACGTTAACGTTAATCGAGGACGTGCCGGACGTGCGATACGTCTACCTCCTGGCCGATTTTCGGGCGAGCCGAGTTATCCTAGCATACATGCAACGTATAACTTGTACTTTTATTCACCGATTCTTCGGGTCTCTGTCTAACATTCTCGTCCTTGGAGAATTACGTGGTGTTAGAAGCTTGTCACCGCAGGTGCGGAACGCGTGATCGAATATTTACGAAATCAGACAAAGACATTCCATGCCTGCGAAGACAGGCCGTCGATCACGCTTCGATCACGCGTTTCACGCGCGGAAACCGTTCCTCGGTCGCGGCCAGGAATTTAGTGAGCCTTCAGAAGCCACGAGAGTGACACGTCAAGCGCGATAATCCGAAACTGTAAAATAAAGTGCTTCTCTCTACCAACGATTCAGTTGATTGAATTTCCTCTCCCGTTCGCGGACTGACTCCGACCGGGAGATTATTGCGCCCCGACGCGTACAGTGCGGACCGGCAAAATTACGAACAACATATAAACATTCACGTGGACTGTTTTGCTTCCAGGATGGAGAGCAGATTCGGCGATAGGCGGCATTCAAGTGAGGTGAAGGACAAGCAAGATCTACCAAATAAAAATAAGGTAAACTAGTAATTAATTTTTAGTTAATATATATTACAGATATAAGCTATAAAGCGTTTGTGCCAGATACATTTTTCAACAACTAAGAACTATTCCTGCTGTTTGCATTTTATTTACTTTTCATATTTAAATTAAAATTATACAAGGATTGTATAATTTGAATTTATGTTAAAACCTAATCTTTCTCTGAAAACAAATATTATACAAATATATCACTGACTTTTTCTTTATTTTTGTCTGTGTTTTAGATTGAATTAAACATGGAAAAAAAGCCAAGTTTAGGATCGCTAACATTAAGCATTACGGATAGTTTTTTGATAGCGACCAATATTTGCTCAACTAAATTAACCCAGAATGTAGACTTATTAGATTTACTTAATTGAGCATCGCACAATACGGACTTAAAAGAATCTTTAGCTGCTTCAATGAAAGTTGACGGGGAGGAAATAGTGAAGTTTCTGCAGGTAAAATAAATCTGATTTAACGAAAATTAAGATTACGTACATAATAAAAAATAATGTTTCTATAAGGGAAAATTATATTGAAATTATTACGTTCCAGGATGTTTTGGATGCTTTATTTAATATCTTAATGAGTAATTCAGACAGTGATGTCTACGATGACATGGTCTTTGAGTGCCTTTTATATATTATCGGACTCGTATCCGATAGAAAGTACCAGCACTTTCAACCAGTATTAGATTTATATATTTCTGAGAGCTTCTCTGCAACTCTTGCATATAAGACATTAATTCCGGTATTACGCAAGCGTATAGATAACGTCAACAACGGCGATGGACAGGAACGAGATTATTGCTTAAGACAATGAAAAGTCTCCAATTTTCTCACTTTCTTATGATCCGCTTTAGATAAAAAAAAAGAAAAAGAGTAAATTCAAAACGCCACGATTAACAGTAATTAATGTTTAATTTCGAAGTCTGTCACTTTACATAGTAATAAACAAACGTCATAGATCATATATCATATCAAATTGTATATCGCATATCCGCATATACATATATATATATAATACACAAGTGTTTTCCTCGTAGAATAATTTACAAAATCAGACTTTCTAGAAATACAGATATCCTGTTGCATCCTGCTCCTGCTCGGTTCTGTTTTCCGTTATTTTTTTCTTTCTTTTTTTATATAATCACAGCTTATCCTGATACGTAAAAAAAACATTGCTATTGTATTTTCCTTTTTCCGTTCGATAATTAATCGACACAATCAGAGAGTTTCTCTGAGATATTCGTAAACTGCGATATGAGAGTTAAGGTTTCTCTGGGATATTTGTAAACTGCGTCGTAGTGAAATGCTGTGCCAGAGATTCTGGAATATTTATCACAGTAGGTTGCGCCGGAAGTATAAGCTGAAATAAATATCAGTGATATATTTGTATGATATTTGTTTTCAGTGAAAGATTAGTTTTTAACATAAATTACAATTTTTGTATAATTTTAATTTAAATATGAAAAGTAAATAAAATGCAAACAGCAGGAATAGTTTTTAGTTGTTGAAAAATGTATCCGGCACAAACGCTTTATAGCTTATATCAGTAATATATATGTATATTAACTAAAATTTAATTACTAGCTTACCTTGTTCTTATTACTCATTAGCTAGGTCATAATCCTGCTCTAGAATCCGTTTTAATGTGCTATCTGTATCAAGATCATCGCCTGGTTTCATACTGGCTCCAGATTGGCTACCACCACCCACTGTGTTCATCGTCACTTGTTTTACCTATGTAATCAGAACTACTCTCTGTATCCTCTTCTATGTTTACGTTCTATAAATTACAAATGTAATTCTTATAAACTTTTCTTACTTTCGCAGTCCTCGATCTGCAATATCATACGGATAAATTAAATCATGCGGTAAATTAAATCTTTCATAGCGCGGCAACGTTAAGAAAATTACGCCCTCACAACACGATAGTCAATCAGCGTTACACATATTTTTCAAGTTATTGCTACTATCTCTTTCTGTTATTAAATTATAAAAGTTCTGAAACGTCCAAAATCAAATTTGTAACTTGAAAATGAAACTTCTGTATAATAATCAGCGTGTTAGCCTGAACTGCCATCTTTGGAAATTCCGGTCGTAGATGATGCAGCTCGACTGCCACCGCTTCTCGCTCTACGACGAGGTTCTTGATGCTCTGTTTTGTTTCGATTAAGCGCTTTGACATCTTATGGCTTCTCTTTTTGCGTTTGTCCCAAGACAGATTCCAACCCTTACACAATGATAAAATATATTTATATTTCTTTAATGTGTACTTTAATATGATTTGTACAAGATTAAGTAGCTTCGCTAATGCTTTTCTAACTTACTTGGAAGTGCATGAAGTATTCCACTGCTTTTCTACCTCTTAATGACATCAATGACATCAAGCATCTGCAAACAATTTTATGGTTGGTTTGAACTGCAAGTTTCCGTACGATGACAAAATTACTTATATCTACTTGTACATACAATATAAGTTTATTTCTATATTTCATAAATCTGTAATTTGATGTATATGTTCAAATACAACTTTAGTAGGTTACCTCTCTACTTTTGCAATCTATATCTCTTTCATATTGCAAGGATACTTTTTACTAAGTTCAGAATTAAATTTGCATTTTACACTTACTTATATTTTTGCACGTGAAATGTAGCCAGGTATTAAGCATAAACAAATCTGATAAATAAATTGAAAATAGGTTAAGCACGTTTCCCGTGTTAATAAACTATTACGTAATGCGTTCCGAAACCACCACATATTCTACGTCTCACCTCCACTCTCCGGCAGCTAAACGATATACAGTGGCCGTGTCCAGCCGAACCTCTGCTTAGCGAAGCGAAAGGTAGCAACTGAATATGATTGGTTCTTATCTTTGGATCCAGCCAATTACACTTAATTGCTACCTTTCGCTTCGCTAAGCAGAGGTTCGGCTGAACGCAGCCAGTTTTTTGCTTTTTTTAGCGAAACCGTGATCTAACAAACGTTTTACTAAAGGCCAAAGCACATATGACATATGACAGTCGTAGTCGTGGATGTAAGTAAGGGCCAAAGCACATAACATGGCGTAGCGATATACGACGGTCGTAGACCCCGACCTGACAGATCAGGATACGCCAAAGCTTGTGCGTTACTTACGTCCACGACTACGACTGTCATATGTGCTTTGGCCCTAACGCACAAGCTTTGGCGTATCCTGATCTGTCAGTTCGGGGACTACGGTATATCGCTACGCCATGTTATGTGCTTTGGCCCTTAGTATATTCGGAACTAACAAACGATTCCGCATCGATTGACCACGGTTTGAATAAAAAATTGTAAAGGATTCTATATTTACCGGCTAAATTAACACTAAAAATTATTTTCGTGATTACGTAAAAACTATTAACTAACAAACGTTCTAATTGGTCTAACAATCAATAACAAACGACTAACAATCGATTCGTAAAAAAAAATGTCGTAAGTCGAAATTGTCCGGCTAACTTCTATGAGGTTATCATGGCTCCATGAACGGAATTAATAGCGTTAGCGTTGGTAGCGCGGTAGCGAGCTCTCCGAACGCATCCGATGTAATAAAACAAGGTGTGTTCCTATCCTGGTCTATTTTTCGTCACAATCTGCGGTCTCAACTTTCGGCCATATTTGATTTATATGTGTATGAGTAGTGTCCGTATATGTAGAGCAAAGTAGTGTGTGACGAGGTTAAGTTCCCGGGTGTTTACATTAGTTTCAGTTTGTGATTTAATGTTTAGAAGTGAAATTTTAAACAAATTTAGTGACAATGCCGCTGTGTGCCATGAAAGGGTGCACAAACCGTTCTGGAAAAGAGAACTACCGATTTTTTTATTTTCCAAAAAAAGGGAGCTCTGTGATGGTGTGGAAGAATAGGAGTGTATGAATTTAAGTTAGCCCCCCTTTTTTGAAATTCATATTTTTGAAAGTTGTTCCAGGTTGTTTTGACTTTATACTACATTGTTCCAAAACAATATTCCTTAATTCCCAACAGTTTTTTAATAAAATAAAAAAAAAACAATTTTTTTTGGCTGGCCCCTTTTTTTTCGAAAATTGAAATTTTTTTATCGCTACAGATTGTTCTAGTTGTTCCAAACATTGTTCCAAAGTATTAGTTCGATTGGTTAAAAACTTTAAGAGATATTAAAAAAAGAAAAATTTTAAAAATAACAGTTTTTGGCCATTTATTCGTAAACAAAATGACTTACAAAACTGTCGATCTAGAACATATTTCTAACCGCGTAAAACAACTCAGAACAAAATTTTTAAGACTAGAACAAGAACCTAAAGGGTACTTTACTCTTCATCGAAAATATTATTTTTCAATTTTCTTTGTTAAAAATCTTGTTCCAGGCTTCCCGCTTTAAAACTATTGTGTTCTCCACTGGAACAACTCAGAACAAAATTTTTAAGACTAGAACAAGAACCTAAAGGATACTTTACTCTTCATCGAAAATATTATTTTTCAATTTTTTTCGTTAAAAATCTTGTTCCAGGCTTCTCGCTTTAAAACTATCGTGTTCTCTACTGGAACAACTCAGAACAAAATTTCTAAGACCAGAACAAGAACCTAAAGGGTACTTTACTCTTCATCGAAAATATTATTTTCCGATTTTCTTCGTTAAAAATTTTGTTCCAGGCTTCCCGCTTTAAAACTATTGTGTTCTCCACTGGAACAAGTTAGTGACACGCTTTAAAAGTATTCAACCGTTTAAAGCGCGCGCGTCACTAATCTACATGGGTTAAATGACGCGCTTTAAACAGTTGAATACTTTCAAAGCGCGTCATTTAACTCATGTAGATTAGTGACGCGCTTTAAGTTAGTCGTCTCGTCAGGGCATGTATTAGATAAAGTTTTTGATTTCGGATTTTATATCAAATTATATGATCAGCTTTGCAGTCGATTTTTTCTGTGGCTCCTTACCGACTATTTACTCTAGAAAATCACAAATTTTGCATTACTTCATACAGACGGCCAGAAAAAGAAGGCTCTATCATGGTTTCAATCACATATTTTCGCATTTTTCGATTAGATGAAGTGAGAAAAAACATTGCTTTTTGTACATTAGATTTCGAAGAATCCGATGCAACCATAAAACATAGTTTACCGGAGATTTTGCTGCTAATTTTTTAGTTTATTTTAGTGAAAATGCGGTAATCGAGCAGACATTTTTTGGTCGAGATGAGGTTGGAAAGACTTGGCAATGCCGCTGGCTAATCACTGTAGTTGCAGGTTCGTGGGGCTCGTCTTTCTTAGCCAATTGACACCCCTGTCATGCGTTTTGAAACCCTTTCTCAGTAATTGTCAAAATTCAATCAAAAAGTATTTTTCTCACTTGTAATCTTTCTCGACGACTCGCATGATCAGCTGATCAAAACGGAGTCAAATGAGAAAAATCACATAATTTGGAAAAAGTAACATACTTTGTCACGTATGAAATTTTACACCATAATTCATAAAATTATTTTTCCCTTAGCAAAAATTGCCTGAAATATATTTTTGAACGTGAAAACCTACAAACAGTCACATGACTAGCACGTAGCGAGACGCCTGCCTTAAACAGTTGAATACTTTTAAAGCGCGTCATCTAACCCATGTGGCATCTCGTTTCGCGCGTCAAGTGTATGCGTAAACTATTTCGACATATATATTAGTTATTTATGCCTTTTAATACTCAAAATAGCTGCTATATTCTCCAAACTTTTTTTGTTAATAACTTTCTAACAAATAACGACCACCGGCTAAAACCTTCTAAAGGTCACTCAGGAGGGTGACCTTGACAACATATGTCAAGGTCAAGGTCATTGGCGAGTGCGGTCTTTTTATGCATAATTACCGAAAATAATATTTCCGATGAAGAGTAAAGTACCCTTTAGGTTTTTGATCTGGTCTTAGAAATTTTGTTCTGAGTTGTTCCAGTGGAGAACACGATAGTTTTAAAACGGGAAACCTGGAACAAGATTTTTAACGAAGAAAATTGAAAAATAATATTTCCGATACAGAGTAAAGTACCCTTTAGGTTCTTGTTCTAGTCTTAAAAATTTTGTTCTGAGTTGTTCTACGCGGTTAGAAATATGTTCTAGATTGACAGTTTTGTAAGTCATTTTGTTTACTAATAAATAGCCAAAAACTGTTATTTAAAAAATTTTTCTTTTTTCAATATCTCTTAAAGTTTTTAACCAATCGAACTAATACTTTGGAACAATGTTTGGAACAACTAGAACAATCTGTAGCGATAAAAAATTTCGATTTTCGAAAAAAGGGGGGCCAGCCAAAAAAATTGTTTTTTTATTTTATTAAAAAACTGTTGGGAATTAAGGAATATCGTTTTGGAACAATGTAGTACAAAGTCAGAACCACCTGGAACAACTTTCAAAAATATGAATTTCAAAAAAAGGGGGGCTAACTTCATACACTCGAAGAATAGGGGAAATTAAGGAGAAAAATGGTATGTACACTAATGTTAATACAATTTACTTACAAGATAATTTTATTGTTCTTAAGATGGCTCATTCGTGTAGGGCCGGAAATTCATGTGTTTATATTTGTATATTTTTCAACATAAATTTACTTGAAATACATCTCAAATACAAGTAAAATTACTATCAGCAAAATTTAAAAAATTTTAACTACTTGAAACATTAATTTAATAACAATAATATCGAGGCACTTTTTTATGATTCGTATAGTTGATCACTTTGGCGTTCAACAGCTCCTCAGAATTGTCGATAATATCATGTTTTTAATGCACGTTTCGATTAATAATTATAATTAATTAATTAATTATGGAATTTATTGATGCAGCTCGTGTGTGCTCAGCTCATTTTAATGAGTCATGCTACAGGAAGGTGTCCTTCATAGACGAGTTAACAGAAACACCAAGGAATTCTAGGCCCCTCAACCCAGATGCTGTACCCTTTGCATTTCCAGGGAATGATGGTAATATATATTTTATTTAAGATATTTAATATTTATAATCTGCAACAGCATGTCCATATATTTTATTTATTTATTTATTTATAATGGATTGATGGGTTTTGAAAGTCTGTACAGTAAACAAGGAAAATTTGTATATAAAGAATTTATCATAAGATAATTTTATATTGAATTGTATGAATTTTTCCAAATTTAATGTTTTTGATACAATATTAAAACGTGATAAATACAGCCTTCTGGTAAAAAGTTTGTAGTACTATTCTAACAAATATGAAATATTTTTATAACAAATATTATTAACATTAATTTTTAATAATGAAATATTTATTTATTTTTATATCAAATGTTTTTAAGTTTGAATTAAAATTAATGTCATTAATGTTTGTTGTAAACATACAAGTGACATTGACTCTTCTTTTATGAATAGAGGTCTTGTCGTTATTAAATTTAGATTTGGACTCAATAATTTTCATAAATAAATTATATCAGCAAACACCTTTTTTCACATTCATATAAGAATTCTAAATAATAAACATTATCTGCGAAAGTCTTTCTCTGCTTAGCTTCTATTAGAAGTAATTTTCCAATTAATATTTAATATTTAATAATTTCTCTTCACTTCTATTATTATGTCATTATTTTCTTATTATTACAATTATTTTTCAGACTTTCAGCAGATGCTTCATGAAGTCTGTGAATTGAGCCCTGTTGTAAATGTTATTGCAACATCCGCAGAAACATCCACACGTATCAGTGCTCCTATTAGTAATTGTAAGTTTATTATTAGTTAATTCAACTGTGTGTGTTATATTGTATACACTGTATGCGATTAAGAAATATTTAGCTTTGGGTTGAAAATTAATATTTCAATAAATATTTCAGTGGCTGACCAGATATCAGAAGCTACAGTGACCTGTGAAGATCCAATGACGTCAACACTTCATATCTCCGGTAGGTATATTTATTATGCAAAATTCTCAGTAATTTAATGGAGAGTGTTTATTTAACAATTACATCTATGACATAACGACTTATTACAATTATTTTTCAGCATCTGACCAGATGATTGGCGAGTTCAACGAAATGGGTTCCAGCATAGAACCAGCTGCATCAACATCTGTTGCCACGTCCACCAGTATCACTGGTTCTATTCGTACGTATAAAAAGTATTATTTTTTAATATTTTTTAATTTTTTTCAATTTGGAAACCAGTGTCGTATGAACAACATTGGTACAGGTAACAAATGTTACAGTTATATTACAAATGTAATGACTTTAGTTATCGATAGTGAATGTCATACCTAAATTTTTGTTATGAGCAAAGTGTACTGTATTTCTGCCTTTGATAAAGAACTTGTTATGTATTCAAATTCTTTATCGAT
>NW_020219862.1:0-1853 GCF_003070985.1 Temnothorax curvispinosus | reverse complement strand
GGATCCATTTCTGGTCCAATTAAGCGATCTAATAACCTCTGAAAGGTGGCGGGAGCTCCCGTTAGGCCAAACGGCATTCGCTTAAAATGAAATAAGCCTTTTCCCGGTACTGCAAAAGCCGTGATTTCCTTGCTCTTTGTTGATAGCAGGATCTGGAAGTAAGCTTGGCTGAGATCGATGGTCGAAATATACCGTGCCTTACGCAGTTTGTCTAAGATCGCGTTCATATACGGTAGTGGGTACGCGTCTTTTTTCGAGACATTGTTCACGAGTCGGAAATCTAAGCAGAAGCGATACGTCTCGTTAGGCTTTTTAATCATGACGATAGGCGTCGACCACTCGCTCTGCGACGGCTCTATTATACCGGCCTTTAGTAGGCGATCTACTTCCTCGTAAATGGCTTCCTTTATTTTCGGTGACACGGGGTAACAACGTTGCCGAATTGGAGGGTGGTCTCCTACATCAATATTATGCTCGGTCAACATGGTGGCCCCGAGTTCCTCCGTACTTCCCGCAATTTGTGACTTTAGGAACGATTGCAATTGTCTTTCTTGTTCGGGAGTTAACTCGCTTAGTCCGCAGCAAACGAGGGGCGACGCTTCTGGCTTTCGCGTCCCTTCCCCCTCCCCCGATTGACTTAGCTCGATATCCACGCTGTCATCTCCGGCCACTATCACCCGAACGCTCGCGAGAGAGCTAGAAGATCCCTTCTCGAAAGGGTAAGATCGCGAGGAATCCTCAACGAAATTCCAAGTACCGTTCGCGAAATTGATATTTACTCCGAATGCCGTCAGGAAATCCACACCCAATATACACGGTAACGCTAATGTCGGTAGTGAGTGAACTCTCAGGTTCAATGTTTTACCGTGCAAGCTAATCGGGACCCTTACTTCCCCCCTTATTCTCGCCGTCTGATTGGTCGCGGTCGTCACGCGCCTGCCGCCGGCCGGATTGAACTTAGAACCGAGCTGCTTAATTAAGGCGATAATTTCCGGACCCGCGAACGTACGGCTAGAACCCGAGTCTACTAAAGCGCTGATCTCAAATCCCTTGATTTGGATGCGCAGAAACTTGAGAGAGGCCGAGCCTCCCTGTTCGTTAAACGCGCTATACGCGGCATCGCGGTGCCCTATCGGTAACGACTCTTCAGGGACGGAGGGGGTAGGAGTCGGGTTGCCCCTGGTTCGCGACTCCTTTACTCGTTTCCCGAACACGTCGGGCACGTGCGGGTGGTGTATTCGGCCTTTCCACACCGATAACAGTGTTTACGCGGCGGGGCCTTACAATCTCGCGCGAAATGCCCAGTCGAATCGCAATTCCAACATTTTGCGGCCGGCGTCGCGTTTGCGGTGACCGAGGAGGTGCTCGGCGTATTCGCCGCAGATGCGGCAGTCACAGCCGGGGTATTCTCTTTCGGCCCGCGGGCATTGGCCCTTTTCGCGCCCGCCCCCGCCCCGCTCGAATTTGCGTTAGTCACGCCGAGAGCAGCCACGGAATCGCGATTTTGCCCGCCCCTCTGTCGGTTCGCGCCCTTCGGCGTTCGGTAAGCGAGATCCGGGAAGAAAGACCGGTGGAGGTGGAGCACGATAATTCTGTGCGGCGCGGCAGCTAGCCTCCGCACGCGCAGCCCATTGCTCGAGCGCTTCCATATTGTCTATCGCGTCCCGAGGTATTAAAGTCTGTAACCGGGGCAGCATGTGTCGGTGCGCGTACCCGACCTTCTCCTCCTCGCGCCACGGCGGCGATAACGGATCGTAAAGGGTGTTTAAGCACGTCAGGAAGTCCGTTACGGACTCCTGTTCCCCTTGCGTTCGCCGCATAATTTCGTCGCGAAGGGCGAACTGAAAATCCGG
>NW_020219861.1:0-4179 GCF_003070985.1 Temnothorax curvispinosus | reverse complement strand
GTATTAAACTACAAACGAAATTTTTGTTACTACAAACAACTACAAACAAAATGCTAACGTTTTCTGTAAAAAAATTAATTTTTCGGAAGTCGGGTGCCAGGTTCACATAGGTTTGGTCCTTGTGGACCTGGAAGGCAACAACGAGAAATATACAGTAATTGTTAATTACGAAAATGCGGAAAAAGCCCGAAAAGATTACTACTACTACTACTAAATTAATATAATTAATATAATAATAAATAATTTCGATATTTTTATAAATCTGAAAACTGTTATTTATTTTAGAGACATGACTTTTGCAACATTATTGTTTAAGTACAAGATTCTTTTTTATATATTTAGAATAGGTGCTCCTATATCGTGTCACGTCGTGTCTAAGATAGGTTAAGATAGGTTATATTTCTTTCTTATACGGGTGCGTTTCGACATAGGCTGCATTCGAGGAGCGCGCTATTAGCGCTATTGCATCATTCTGTCTTTATCGCTCATCAGGTGTAAAACAAGGATAGAACAAGCAAATAGCGCTAATAGCGCGCTCCCCGAATCCAGCCATTCACTGGCAGTACTGGCAGTACTGTGTCGTCGTTCCGTTATTCCAGCCTGAAAGTAAAGCCCCTTGCACAATGCCAGGCAACAGGCAATAGGAACAAGAAATAACCAAAAAATCGTTAATTACAACCTAAAAAATTCAAATGCTATGATTGGTTGGCAATAGGCAATAGGCACAGAATTTCCAACGTGACGGAAACTCTGTGTCTATTGCCTGTGTCACTGTTTATTCTGCATTTATACATGATTTCTGATTTCTATTCCCTGTTCCTATTGCCTGTTGCCTGGCATTGTGCAAGGGGCTTTACAGCAGCAATATAGAAACGCTCCTGCAGTTCTACTCAATGACGTCATATTGTCAGTACTTACAGTAAATATCGAAACACAGCCCATATTAATTGATGGAGCGCGCACACCGCCCTCTGAAGTTCGTTACAAGAAGCGACGCGGTAGCCAATAAACTTTTGGTACTTACGGAAAAGCGACACGTTGATTGGCTACTGCGTCGCTTCTTGCCGCGCAGGTCGGCGTAGTGTTCCTCTAGTAAGAGTTAGAACACCATCTACCATTACAAGGGAGAAGTTAGTGGGAGTGAGACAAAGCACATCTCGAAGTACGAAAGTGGGGAGGCTGTCTCGATCTTTCGATGGTACGCATAATTCGCTGTTGCAAGCAAGAGCGGCCTTTTGTGCCTTGATATCAAAATCGCCATTGATTGAATCACTGACCGCATCATACCCTGCAGGGAGCGAGTGTCGAAGGTGTTCGTTCGAAGTTTGGATAAAGCTAATTGTCTTTATCATGGCCAAGGCCAATGATAATTCCATGATGAATAAAGCTATATATGTTATATTAATAATTGTATATTTGCATCGTTTCAGTATTATATTTTCGACTTTTTTGATGACTGATTATTATAAATAATCATCTTTGTTGTGTATAACATGTTGCTTCGGATTCTTAATGATATGTTTCTATTGGGTTGTATATTGATCTCATATTTATTTATTTTTTTTTACGAGAGTTTAACTAATCGATGAAAATAATGTAATATATTTGGCATAAATTTGCAAACTTTGGACTATTTATTTACAAAACGGCTGAAAGAATAAAATACTGATATTCTATATTTTTCATTTATACATTTTAACAATAAGTTTTAATTTAGTATATTATTTATTACAAAATTCAAAATACGAAGAAATGTCTTTTGGTCGCACTTTTTATATCTATGCAAAATCCTAAAATAAATTACGTATTATAGAAGTTTCGTGTACGCTCTACTTAATCAGTTTACGTTTATTACTTCTTTAATCGCATTTTTAGACGTTATTTTTGAGACTTAAAATACGTTATAATTTATGTCCAATATAGGCATAACATTACGGAGACGACATAACATTACGGCATAACATTACGGAAAAAGCGGCATTGCAGCGCTCTCGCGCGAAGTGTAAACAGCGCAGAAAAGATCATTTGCTTGCTGTGACAATTGCAGAGAATGAGAATCCTCAACAGCCACAGCAGCAACAGGGACAACAACAGGGACAACAACAGCCACAGCAGCAACAAGGACAACAACAGGGACAACAACAGGAGTAACAACAGCAGCAACAACAGCAGCAACAACAGCAGCTGCAACTGCAAAATGCGCGGATATTGGAGTTGCGTAGGCAAATGCACAACATAAGAAATCAAATTCGAGAGGAGTTAGGACGAGGACAATATATTTATGGTGGTCGCGGTCGCGGACGCGATCGTGGTCGCGGTCGTGGTCGTGGTCGCGGTCATGGCCGTGGCCGTGGCCGTGGCCGTGTCAACCAGATAATTATTTATCCCAAAAACCTTTATATATAACTATCTGTTTTTTACTGCATAATATTTTATTTTATATTTTTATATATACTGTATAACTTTATAGTAAATTAATAAATATAACTTTATATGTATAACTTTATAATAAATTAATAAATTGTAATTGTGTACATTTATTACATAAATATTTTATAAATACAATTAGGAAAAAAGTAATTCCTCGAAAAAATATCTCGCAAGAATGATTCCTTTAGTTTTTCTAAAACTAAATATATAATAATAAAAATATCTTGCTCTTGCACGGTCCGTACATTTTTTTTTTATAATTTTAAGGTTTTTATATTTTCTCATGATTGTTATTTTAGTTATACTTAATGTCTCAATTTATTTATTAACTCATTACTATTTTTTTCAATATGTTAAAATTACTTTTATATTTGTTAACTGATTAGACTCTATTTGACAGATGTATTAAAAATTTTATGATTAAATTATGATTATTTTATGATTTTAAATATGAAAATGAATACATGAATACAGTATATCTAAGTAGAAAAAGAAAAACAGTTAATCTTTATTCTTTAAGTAAAAAATAATTACATTTGTAAAAATTATAGTTTAACAAGCAGTCATATAAGTATTAAGAAAGTTATTTTGATATGTCGTTTAATAGTTAATAAAAAGGATAAAGGAAAAGGACATAAATTAAGACACAAATAAAAAGGTAAACATTTTATTTATCTGTACTTTATTTTTTTCTTATACATTATGTACAGAATAAGCAAGTAAATATTGCAGTTCACGCTCTTGTGCAGTCATTGCGCGAACGCTTTATCCATTTCATTTATCTGTACTTTATTTTCTTCTTATACATTATGTACAGAATAAGCAAGTGAATATTGCAGTTCACGCTCTTGTACAGTCATTGCGCGAACGCGGTAAAAGTTTACAACAACTTACACAGCTCGGATTACTTTGACCTTGACATATGTTGTCAAGGACATAATACTGAGTAACTTTTCCTTATAACTTAATCGGCGGTCGCTTTTTATTAAAAAGTTATTAACAAAAAAAAGTTTGGCGATCTCACCGATTTCAATGACCTTGATATATGTTGTCAAGGTCATGACCCCGAGTGACCTTCAGAAGGTTTTAGCCGTTGCTCGTTATTCGTTAAAAAGTTATTGACAAAAAAAGTTTGGAAAATACGTAGGTTAGATGACGCGCTTTACAAGTATTTAACTGTTTAAAGCGCGTCACTAATCTACATAGGTTAGATGACGCGCTTTAACAGTATTTAATTGTTTAAAACGCGTCAACTAACCCATGCGTAAACTATTTCGGGGCTACCGCACCTTCCCCGAAAGCAGGGGGGTGTGGTTGAACCTTGGTTCGCGTGAAAAGTGTATGCGTGAACTATTTCGGAGCTACCGCATTTCCCCCGAAAGCAGGGGGGTGTGGGCAAACCTCGGTTCGCGTGAAAAGTGTATGCGTGAACTATTTCGACATATATATTAGTCATTTATGCCTTCCAATACTCAAAATAGCTGCTATATTTTTCAAACTGTTTTTGTTTATAACTTTTTAATAAGCAGCGACCGCCGACTAAGTTATAAGGAAAAGTTACTCAGTATTATGTCCTTGACAACATATGTCAAGGTCAAAGTAATCCGAGCTGTGTAAGTTATTGTAAACTTTTACCCGCGAACGCTTTATCCATTTCATTTATCTGTACTTATTTTCTTTTTATACATTATGTACAGATATTTAAAAAACAGTAATTCAGCGCTTTTCATTGACACTGTTAATTATAAA
>NW_020219860.1:0-3745 GCF_003070985.1 Temnothorax curvispinosus | reverse complement strand
TCGGGGCGCTCTACAGCGAATTCTTGGCCATATATCAACTTGGAAAAATTTCTAAATACTCTTCAAATATCAATAAATATGATGTAAAAGTTTCAAAAAAGTGTATTCTTATGATTCCTTACAAAAAATTCCCCCAAAAAAACAGCCTCTTGACCAGACAACCCCCTTAATTGTTATCAGTGTCACTTACAATTTAGTCAAATATTAGCCCTTAATATTGAACCGTTTTGCTGTAAAAAATAAAAATAAAAATTTCGAAAATAATTCATATTTTTTGATCTGCTTAACCGATTTTGATGAAGTTTTAATATGTTGTAGGTATCATTGAGACACATTTGTGGAAAATTTGGAAAGGTTTTTGATGACAGAAACATTGATAAAAAAATAAATAAATGTTTTTGATTTTTTTTAGTCTCCCCATATAAGGTTTTACAATCGGCCCAATACTGCGGCAGTACTGGTTGTCGCAGTTCGGGTACTGGCGTAGTACTGGCAACACTACTGGCGCGGTGTCGGATGATAATTTGGGCCCAATACTGGCACACAGTACTGGCCCAGTCTACTGGTACTGCCCCAGTACAGGATTTATGATCGGCTTAGTACTGCGCCAATACTGGTTACCAGATTTCTGATACCGGTGCACCACCTGCCCCAGTACAGGATTTATTATCGGCTTAGTACTGCACCAGTACTGGTGCCAGATTTCTGATATTGGTGCATTACTGATAGCACCAACGGCTTATTTAGTACTGGTCTCAGCGTCGCGTCGGGTAACAACGGGTTTTAATGTCGGCAAACAATACTGGCGCAATGCAGGCAGGCAGGTAGAATAACCAGAGCTCAAGAATGGCAAATAATAATGAGTCAGCGATGGTACATAATATCAGCGTTAATACTAAACAAACCAAAATTATGTTATAACTGAAATATTTTTTAATAATTAAATATTGAAAAATATTTTATTTACAGCATATAATTTCGATTTGTTTAGTATTGACGGTGATATGAAGTACCATCGCTGAGTCATTATTATTTATACCATTTGTGTGTAATAAATCAGTCATAGTTTATAAGTTACATACAAAATTTATTAGTAAAAAGGACGTATAATATACACGGAGCGGAGTTAAGTTAAAGCAACACAGAACAGAGTGAATACATTATATTTTACACTCCACAATACTTTAAATAAAAAAATAATTAACAGAAAACTAACTTAATTTTATATTTAGAAAAATATTAAGAAACTACAACTAGCAGCAGGTATATGGCACGCGTATTGTGTGTAATACTGATGATCCAATGAGAGAAATACGTTTTCGAAAAAGAAATTCTCTCATTGGACCATCGACTGCGTTATATTTAACATGAGTATTAAGGTACAGTTAAGCAATAACGATCAATATTTTCATAGCCTTTAATACGGCAATGTTAAAACAAATTCAAAGGCATAAATATAAATATAAAAAGCGAGTTGAAATAAGGAAAAAGTGACGAAAGTGGACGGATAATTGTTGCACAAAATAAATATTTATTAAAAGACTGATTGTATCTTAAGTAACAAAATAGCTCGTTACAATCCTGACGGTAAATATATTATGTACAATCGTTTCTTTTATATTAAAATGAACACAAGAAGTATTTTAACGTTGCACGACTAGTCGGATCTTTATGGCACGTGAATGTATTTACTGTTGTTGACGTATACGCTTACAACGCAATGTACAATGGGGAGCAATAATGGGTCCCTTTTGGTGTAGATGAGTGCACTATTTCTAGGCTCGCAATTGGCTAGAAGGTAGAAATAGTGCGCTCATCTACACCGAGAACGAAACTCATTAATGGTCCCCATTGTACAATGTAATTTTTTTTTGTTACATTTGTAACCGGGATGATCGTTTATTGATGGTCCCTGCCGGCAGTATGGTTGACCAACCAAAACATCCAATTAACTTAATTATTAATTTATATAAATATAATTATTAATTTTTTATTTTATTTAACATGTAGAAAAAGAGACAGATTAAGGAGATCGAATTATACAATTAGATTTGGACGAGGTTGCCTCTTCTGCACAAATTCTCATTAATAGGGGAGACCGGGGCTATTCGTGACACTGCTGAAATTTTGTCGCGGGCCTAACTTTAAAATGCTTACTGCTAGAAACCTGTAATATCAATCACAAATGTTTCTTAGTGTCATCTAGGTACCAACGGAATGGCATTTGCGTGTCAATCATTTTTCTCTCTCAGTGACAGAAAGTTTGATTTCAAGTGCTCAAAGTAAATTTTTTCAAATCCCAAAAATTTGTTTTCTTGCCGAATAACATAATAAGAGATCCGAAACGGTAAGTTGTATTCAATCACTCGACTTCACTAAGCATAATGCATGAGTAGATTTTATGGTATTCTTTTTTATCTGTAAGTCACGGATCATGAATAAGGAAAAATCACGCCGGGGCATTTCGTGACACGAGCAATCGGGGCAACCAAAAATGGCACAAATAAGCGTTCAAAGGAAAAACCAATTCGCAGGGGCCGTGGACGCCTTCGAGAAGTGGTTTCCCGTAATCGAATGTGAGCAATGAATTAATGGAACAGGCGTTACATTTTTCCTCATAATTTTTATTGCGGGATACGAGGATACGCAGTGAGGGCTATCGAAGAAGGAAAGAGAACAGAGTAAATGTACGACAAGTATATTTCAGTACAGCGTGAACTGAATGCGTGAGCCGAACAAACGGTGAATGTGCAGTTAAAGGTCGGCAGGAGACCCAGGCCAACTCAGGTACACTCAGGTGCACTTTATGCACTAAGTGCACGTTAAACTGCATTTTATTCCGTATTTTATTTATTATAAATTTTTAAGAGCAAAAATGCAAAATCGGGCTCTGTAGCTGATGACTGCATTATTATACAGGGTGTCCAAAAAATTGCCTACTCCACTTCGGGAGGTGATTCGGGACCCAAAAACAAGCAAAAAAGTTCATACAAACATAGGTCCGGAAATGAGCCGTTTCCGAGTTATAGCCACTTTTATGTTCAAAAATCGTAATTTAGAATCCGCTTGGCATCCCTCTTTCTTAATTATTTCTTAAATTAAAAATTTTTATTTTTAATATTTTTAATTTTTTTAATTTTAATTTTTTTATTTTTTTTTAATTTTTCAATATTTGTAAATACGATTACATTATTTTAAAAAAAAATCAGTTGTTTTCACGGCTACTTTAAATCAGTTGTTTTCACGGCTATTCAAAATCAGTTGTTTTCACGGCTACTTGAAATCAGTTGTTTTCACGCCTATTCAAAATCAGTAAGTAAATCACGGCTTTTCAATAAGTTTCAAATTATTATTTAACAACACCTTACTTTTAGGTTGTATCTAATCTTTCCGTATTCATATCAATGGATCGTTTAAGTTTTAATGAATTAGCTGATATGCATCTTATGTATGGTCTTGCTCAAAGTAATGCTGCCGAGGCAAGAAGATTATACACATCCAGTCTTTTCCAAATCGAGATGTACCGGGAATAGCGTCTTTTCGAAATGTAGACAGAAACTTGAGAGAATTTGGTAATTGTAATTAAAAAAAATTAAAAATAAAAATTTACGATTTTTGAACATAAAAGTGGCTATAACTCGGAAACGGCTCATTTCCGGACCTATGTTTGTATGAACTTTTTTGCTTGTTTTTGGGTCCCGAATCACCTCCCGAAGTGGAGTAGGCGATTTTTCGGACACCCTGT
>NW_020219859.1:0-1064 GCF_003070985.1 Temnothorax curvispinosus | reverse complement strand
CTGTTCATATCTCATTTATATATGTTCATATACTGTCAGATATGAATATTTTTCCTGGACATTTTATATCGCATTATATCCCAGTCTGGTCATATATACATCGCGTCTTGTCATATATGATCATGTACAGTGCCGATATAGTTATGTATGACCATATATAATTATATCTAATAATACATGGCCAAACATTCTTTATATACGATCATGTAAGGCCAGATACGATTATGTATAGTGTCATATCTGCTACACATAATAATATGTCTGACCATATATGAACTTATATATGATCAGATCTTGTGTCATGTATAATATACGATCTGATCATATATGGCAATAGATAACCATATATGATTATATATGCTCTATATATGGGCATGTAAAACTTATATCTGTTCATATCTTATTTATATATGAACATATATGAACATATATAAGTTTTACATGTTCATATATAAATATATACTGTCAGATATGAATATTTTTTCCCGGGTAACTGTTTAAAACGCGTCAACTAACCTATACATATATCAGGAAACGCGCACCTGACGTCCTCAAAATGCGAATTACAATATCTGCGCTTGCGTTTCGCGTTAACCGATGGCGATATCACTGTATGCGTGCATATTTGATCTTGTACTTAGCTCATTGCGATACCGCGTCGATGCGTACATATTAACTTGTTATACATGAGTCACTGAAGAGGGCCTGATTTAGGGCCGAAACGTTTGAATTTTAATGTTTTAATGTATTGACTTGTAAGATAAATATAATTTTCCGCATATTTGATCTTGCGTCGGCTCTCATAGCCCATTATCTCTTAACTTGTTCTTACTCAGAGTCTATTATACATTTTTTTATGTAGAAGAAGTGATGTAAAAATATTTGATGTAAAAAATAGTTAAGAGAAGGTGAATAAAGCTCAATCAATCTCCCTCCTTTCTTCCTTCCTCCTGCTCTTTTTTCCTCCTCCTCCACTTTCTCTAGTTTATCTTGCCAGCATTATAAGAAATTATTATGCATGTATGCATATCAATGTTTACCTATATTGCATAATTTTAATAATA
>NW_020219858.1:460-1190 GCF_003070985.1 Temnothorax curvispinosus | reverse complement strand
TTTCTCCTATGTAGTGTTCTATGACATTTTTTAATTGAGTAAGGTGAGATGTATCAATATCTGTGTATCCCTTTTCTAAAGCTTGGTTTCTTTCATACCATTTTATCTGTTTACTTTTATTAACTATATTGGTAGATATTGTTTTTGATTTTACTGTTTGATCATTTGTTACAATATTTTGCGGTGGCACTTCATGTAAAATGACTAAATTTTCGAATCTGTTATTATCATCTAAATTTATTAATTCATTTGATGTGCTAGGTATAGGAAAAATAATATTATTATTTAAAACTTCAGTAGTTAAGTTGCGAGTATTCTGAGTTATTTCAATATTATCATTAACATTAAACAATTTCATACTATCATTTATCGCAATAACATCATTACTATTTCTTATTATAGGGACATTTGTAATTGTTGATGTACTAATTGCTTGCAATGCAGTAATAACTGTTTCAGTTGTTGGATATATTACTTTCATAAATGAAATGGAAGTATGATAATCTATTACTATATTTTTCGAAAAGCTTGTAAAAGGTTGTGTTATATTTGGACAAATCTCATTAGTATTTGATAAAGATTGACAGTTTTTATCAGTCATCATTCGCTTTGCTTCTCGTCTTTCAGCCTGAGTTTTTGCACTTTTTTCTCGTTTATTACGTCGAAATTCTTCTTCTTCTTCCACTGTACGATTTACTTTTCTTCGAGGCATAATTAATTATTAGTTTAA
>NW_020219858.1:0-360 GCF_003070985.1 Temnothorax curvispinosus | reverse complement strand
CATTCGCTTTGCTTCTCGTCTTTCAGCCTGAGTTTTTGCACTTTTTTTTCGTTTATTACGTCGAAATTCTTCTTCTTCTTCCACTGTACGATTTACTTTTCTTCGAGGCATAATTAATTATTAGTTTAATTAAATTATATAAATTATATATGACTAATAATTTTTTTAATACACGTTATAAAAATATATAAATTAATTTTATTTATATAATTTTATTTAATTAATTTTATTTAATTAAAAAATATAAAAACCTTGCTTTTTAATATATAAATCAAACTATAAAAATATTATTTACCGATGTATTTAATATTGAACTAATAAAGATGTATTAATAATATAAGAAATTTTAAAAATTAATAT
>NW_020219857.1:0-1000 GCF_003070985.1 Temnothorax curvispinosus | reverse complement strand
AATCTTAAGATGGCATAAACCAATCACAGAGCCGTATTAGCATCTGAAGGAGGTTGGTTGCCGTCACGTTGTAAGACAGGCGGCGCATAGTGAGGTTAAATGAAACTTTGTATATCTGAAATTTAAACCAATTTTGATGCTTTTGTTAAATAAAAGGTAATTGTTGAATTAGATTTTTTATTTTTTACTTTTTCCTTTATTTAAATCAAACAAAGAAGTTAGATTTAGAAAAATTTCAATCAAACTATTTCATTTAATTTAACATCGGAGATAAATATTGATATTGAACTTAAATTTTTAAACCCTGATTAGGCTTGAAAATACCTTAGACTAACAAAGTCTCACTAAATTTTACTTTATCTTAACAAACGAGATTAATTAAAATTAATTAAAATTAATTAAAATAGCTAGATTTTAGTTAATAAAAACTGCTGAATAAAGTAAAACTGAAGTATTTCTATTATGTAATCAATTTTTTTATTAATTATTAATGAATTTTAAGTTAAAGTTTTGAGCGTCCGCATCTATTGGAATTGGACCGAATGCAGTACGAAGACTGCTTATATAAGGATCTGAAGATTAATAGCTTATTTATAATGTCTTCGTTTGCTACCAATTTGTTATGTTTTCGTGTATTACATTCTGTAAAATGTTTAAAACCTATACTACTACAGTTAAACGGTTGATCACGCACTTTTTTGTAATGACTCATAAACGTATCAACATATGATTGGACTTAGTATTTGGGAACAAGAATTAGCTCTATGAACTCTTGAATGAGAATTAACGAAGATTAGCGTTATCAACTCTTGATCAGCTACATCTTTATATAAATAGATCTTTATATAAGTTGTTTTCATATTGAGTGGAAGCATTCTGCCCATCTCAAAGGCTCAAAACTTGGTAAAAAATTAAAGTTTATTAATAATTAATAAAATAATTGATTATACATAATAGAAATACTTCAGTCTTACTTTATTCAGAAGTTTTTATTAACTAA
>NW_020219856.1:0-1485 GCF_003070985.1 Temnothorax curvispinosus | reverse complement strand
AAACGAGCAACAAATTCTTTTCTGATACTTTACTCTTGTAACTAGTTGCACGCTGAGGTTTTCCGCTATTGTTTATACTTATTTTGCAAGCAACAAATTCAGAACTTGAATATATCGAGAGCAACAAATTCAGACAATACGCCAGTACCAAATTTAAACGAGTAACAAATTCTTTTCTGATACTTTACTCTTGTAACTAGCTGCACGCTGAGGTTTTCCGCTATTGTTTATACTTATTTTGCAAGCAACAAATTCGGAACTCGGATATTTTAAGAGCAACAAATTCAGACAATACACCGGTACTAAATTTAAACAAGCAATACATTTTTTTCTAATACTTTACTCTTATCTGTCCACACGCTGAGGTTTTCCGCTGTTATTTACACTTGTGTTGCGAGCAACAAATTAGCAACAAATAAGGTCAAAGCCAACTTTGAATTAAACGCCGTCACAGGCCACATAATTACAATAATTGTTACCTATTGCAATAAATCTTGATCTGAGTTGCAGTTGACGGAGATGCTAATTTCGTGCATTTTCTGTATATTTTAAAAGGTTCTTGACGCAACACCGATCTCTACTTCCATTTAATATCGGACATGACAATTTCCGACGTTGAGCATGGCTGATACCAAGATCATACAGAGGATTGCCCGTTTTAAAATATACGAAAAATGCACGAAATTAGCATCTCCGTCAGCTGCAACTCAGATCAGGATTTATTGTAATCGGTAATAATTATTGTAATTATGTGGTCTGTAACGGCGTTTAATTCGAAGTTGGCTTTGACCTTATTTCTTTTGCGTGTCGTAATCGTTCCATCGGCGATGACTATAATTTTCAGCGTTGATAATGTGAACTTCAACAGTTATTATTATTTTTATTTATATCATTTGTAAGTTTGAATGTAATGCCCTGAGAAAGACCAAGTAGGTCGAAACGTTGACTCGATAATTATAATTCAAAATGTATATATATCTAGCTTTTTATTAATACTTTAATATTGCTCGGAATATCGGCCGTAACATTACTTAGCTTTTAATTTTAATATTTTATTTACTTATAAATAAGATACTGAAAATAATACGACATCGTAAAAATTATAAAACATCGCGAAATAATTTTTCATGTGCAATAGAATAATTATAGGTAATTATGTTGTAATTATAATTATCATATGATCTATAATTATATTATTCCAGTAAACACATACTTAGTCGGTGGAATAATAGTTGCAGATGCACAATACAATTATAATTACATAATTACCTATGATTATTATATTGTATGTAATAAATATTAATTGTGTATCAAATTATATTAAAAATGTTTTTTTAATCAAATGCACGCGCGAGCAATACAGCGTGACTGACCATTTTTACGCGTTCGCGGTTCTGTATTTGAACCTTTTATCGACCGTGACGGTAACGTAGCGCGCTCGCCTGCACCGCTCTGCACCGTAGCTCACCGGGTAACGGAACTCAT
>NW_020219855.1:1525-10241 GCF_003070985.1 Temnothorax curvispinosus | reverse complement strand
GTGTGACGTAAGGTTGGAAAAGTCGCTGATTGGCTGGGTTCGGAAATGTGCGCAAGAGCATACCCTTGTATTTCTACCATGGTACTAGCCAATGGAATGCACCGTTGTTAGTGGTACCTAAAAAAGCTGACGCAGCCGGAAATCCAAGGCTCCGAGTAGTTGTAGACTTTCGGAAGCTAAACGATCTAACGATAGGCGACTCATTCCCACTGCCAAATATCACTGATATACTTGATCAGTTGGGGAACGCCAAGTATTTTACTACGCTAGATCTGGCATCTGGGTATCACCAGATACCGATGGCCGAACGAGATAAACACAAGACGGCATTTTCGACACCTTACGGCCACTACGAATTTAATCGCATGCCGTTCGGGCTAAAGAGCGCGCCCGCAACGTTTCAGCGGTTAATGACTTCTGTACTAACTGGCCTACAGGGAATTAAATGTCTTGTGTACCTAGATGACATAGTAGTGTATGGACCTAGCCTGGAGGACCACAACAAACGATTAAGAGAGGTGCTACAAAGACTCCGGAAAAACTGTTTAAAATTACAACCGGAGAAGTGTGAATTCTTGCGCAAGGAAGTAATCTACCTAGGCCACATTATTTCGGAGAATGGAATTTCTCCAGACCCGTCAAAACTAGTAGCGATAAAAGAATTTCCTACGCCAAAAAGAGTAAAGGACGTGCAATCATTTATCGGCTTAGCCGGTTACTATAGAAAATTCATAAAAGATTTCTCGAAGACAGCCAAACCGTTAACAAAGTTAACAAAGAAAACGGAAAAATTTGTATGGACTTCAGAGCAAGAAAATGCTTTCAATAATTTAAAAGAAAAACTAACAACGGCACCTGTGCTTAAGTATCCGGATTTTACGCAAGAGTTTATTATAACTACTGACGCATCCGACCATGCCATCGGAGCAATACTATCTCAAGGAAAGATAGGTGAAGACCAGCCAATAGCTTATGCCAGTCGAATTCTATCACGAGCAGAACAAAATTATAACACCACAGAGAAAGAGTTGCTAGCCATTGTATGGGCGGTCAAACATTTCCGACCTTACGTGTACGGCACCAAATTTAAAATTGTGACCGACCACAAGCCGTTAACATGGTTATTTAACGTTAACGATCCAGGCTCAAGATTGATTCGATGGAGATTACAGCTGGAAGAACACAATTACGAAATTATACACAAAGCCGGAAAGGCGAATGTAAACGCCGACGCACTGAGCCGCAATGTAAAACGAGACGAAGTTGCCGCAGAAGAAGAACCGAAAATCCACACGATAAACGAGGATAATTCCAACGAAGAGGAAGCAAGAATATATACAGAAGAAGAAAAGAAGCAGATATTACATTAGTACCATGATGCACCTATAGGAGGGCACCAAGGCGTCGAACGAACAGTAAATAGAATCCGGTTAAATCATAACTGGCGCGGATTGACGAAAGACGTCGAAAAATATATAGCTAAATGCGAGCTATGTCAAAGAAATAAGTTATCGCGGAAAAATAAAGTACCGTTGGTAATTACGGACACACCTACCAAGCCGTTCGAGAAATGTGCTTTGGATATTGTAGGGCATATAGAGAAATTAGAAGGCATAATGGAACGAAATCGTAATCTATTAGAAAAACGATTTACAGATTACTTTAATAAGGACGAAATAAAAGAACATTTTGAAATTGGCATAGCGGTAATCACAGATCTAATCCGCGACGTCGAGAACATACTTGAATATTTGGCATGCATAAGAAAGGGAACAATGCATCCGAAATTAATGCCAGTAGAGGATATCACCTGGCAATTGAAAGAAGCAAGTCAGCAATTGCCACCGGGATCATATTTCCCGTTTAGAGTCCACCTCGAAGACTGGTTTACGATTGAAAAACACACGACAATAAGGGCATTCTACAAGAATAATCAAATATATACCGTCTTACTTTTTCCTCTAATCACACCACCGCTCTACGAGATAATGAGCGTTATTGAATTTCCTGTGCTCACGCGCAAGAATATACTCACATCAGTAAGAGTCGACAATAAAATAATAGCAGTAGACAAAGAAAGAGTGAACTACATGCTTTTAGATGAAGATTATCTGGCAAAGTGTACTTCTACCAATTTACAGTACGTATGCACACAAAATACACCGGTATATCGTATAGATGGAAACGCATCATGCGAGATACAAATGTATGTTCAACAGCAACATTACTACAAAATGTGCAAATTCAGACACACTGTTACAACACAAACAAAGTGGATTTCATTACGACGACCACACGATTGGCTGTATTCAACAGTAACTGAACAGCCAATACTTATACAATGTAATGAACACGAGGAGAAGCAGATAATCAACAACACTGGCAAAATTACGCTGGAAAAGGAGTGTAAGCTAATGACAACCGATATGACAGTACAAGCTGAAGAGACAATATACGAGACAGATATAGAGACATATTTACCCGAAGTAAATATTTCGCTTACATATGACCATGAAACGATCACATTACGGAACGAGACAACGGACGATTTAACTCAGCATCGAGCTGAACTGACAGAATTAAAAACACAAATACAAAAGATGAATACTGACCTAGAGGACGACGACCGAAATTTTTACGTCCGAAAACAATTTATATACCCAATGACAGCGAGCGGTATAATTACATTAGCCATAGTAAGCACTGTAATATACGTATTAATAAAAAAGAAAAAGAACCCACGATCACCACTTACATTATACGACGAAGAAAGATCATTTCGACCATACGGATTTCCGAAACCAATTTTAAAACGTAGTGTAAGTACTAGGTTCTAATAGAATAGTAAACGATTATACCAAAATATTGTACACGGGTATCATAAAATGTAAAATATATATAAGGGAAAAATATAGAAATGGGTATACAACAAAGTATAAATTAAAGAATATAGCGAAAACTCGCGAACCTCGTTTTCTCTTTTTAACGGGGGAGGGATGTTGTAATCTGAAATTACAACGGGTAATTATTAAATTATTTATAATAAAATTATAGAATAGCCTTTCGAAAGACTTCGAGGAAATTGTCTTTCGAAAGACTCCTCAATTTACGCTGACGCGGACGCGGAAGTTCATCAAGCTTCCGCGTCAATCGAACTATTGCGATATGCATAAGAATGTGCGACAACGCATTTCGACATTCGCGGAACCGCGGAAGTACAGCGAGATTGCGAATGCGCTCGGTCACTGACCGACCTCATTCGGGGGACCGTCGAACCCGGCGGAAAAGTGCCGACAGGGCATAACTCAAAGCAATATAAGGGACCGTCGAAGAAGCCGCGACGGAGAGTAATACACCGGAGACTCTGCCCGTGACCGTTCCCGTAAGCCGTGTCGCGAAGTTCTACATTATAACAAAGCGCGTGCGAGATATAATAATTGTGAAAGGCAACTACAAGTGTAAGTTAGTGAGTGTAACAGGAGCGCTGAAATAAAGCTCCAATATAAAGTAAAACGAAGTGAAGTTTATTTAACGACGCCTACACCTTGTTCCACCTGCGAACCCGACCGCTTCCTAGTCTGCCCGCCTGTGCCTACCGAGTCCCAACTCGTAAGGTCAAGAGATCCCGAAAATAATAAACGTTTTGCCGTAAGCCGTCACCAATCGGCAACGCATAACAAACCCAATAAAACAAAAGGAAAAATATTAATCTCTTTATATAAGCACTAAGTGTATAAATGTAATATTCAAATATTACTTTTTTGTCACAGTTGTGTAACACCGGCTAATTTTTCATGCGCTTCCACCAATCTCCTTAAATATTCTAGCTTAGCATTGTAATAATCCCTTTTTAATTCATATGTTTGTGCATAAACATCGTTTAATTTCGTTGAAATTTTAATAGTATTTTTCAATTCTTTTTTTGATATTTTTCCCCCTTTCTTGAATTGGTGTTATTTATTTCCTCATTTTCGGATTTTTGTACACGAGTATTTGAATCTTTTAGTGTATTGTCATTTTTCTGAAGGCCTTCAGCACATTTAGCTTGTTCAATATGTGCATTACTGTTTTTTATCTGATTCCTATTTTCTTTTTTAATCAATACTCCCTTACAGTTATTGTGTTTATTCCATAACATTGCATTTATGTTTTGTGATGGTGAAATATTGTTATCATTACTTTTTAAAGTATCGTGAGAAATGTTTGAAGTATCACTGTCTTCATATCTAGAAATTCTACTTCCATATGCATTATATCATCCTGAAAGACAAATAAACACATACATTATAATCAGGATGATATAATCCATATATATATATATATATATATATATATCCATCCATTTCTGAAGTAAGTCCTATATCCTGTATTGTAATTAATATATGTTTTATTTACATATATCTTTTATATACATAAAAAATAAACAACATAAAACATATTAATTACAATACAGGATATAAGACTTACTTCAGAAATGAATTAACACTTAAAAATAATGCTCTTAAAAAAGTTCATTGATCTTGAGAGCGTAAATAGATATAGATTAAAATACAAATATTAGTTACAATTATCATAAATAACTCACTGTAATATCTCTATAATAATTATTATTATAATAATTAATACTATAAACTCAGAATTAAGATCAATATTATAAAATAATATGTTTTATACTTGGTTTTATATAAATGTATTTTTAAATGCCCAAAATAGTAGCTTCATATAACATCCAGTTTGCTTCAGGAATATGTTTCTTTTTTATTAAATCTATTATAACACTTTTCAGAGTGCCTTCTGGTGGCCAATAACACTGTGAATTTCTTTTTATGTACCACGTCTTTGGTACAGCTTCTACTGTATCCTCGGCATCAAATTTGACAACAAACCAAGTCATCTTTTTGGTGATATTTTACCATAAAACAGAAATAATATTTAAACATAAAAATTTAAATATAAAAATAAATAAGTTTATAATTTAATGTGATTCATACTAATTTTAATTATTTATAATAATATGATTTAAAAAGTAAAATAATATGTTAATATTTTTTACTGTTTATATTATTATAATATATTATAATATTGTAAAAAAAGAACATTTATATAATAAAAAAATGTGTATTATATAGAACAAGAAATATTATATAAATTTTGGCAAGTCTAAAATTAGCTGTAATTATAAATTTAGATGTAGCAGTGGAAATAAAACAAAATTGTGTTTATAAGGTAATACTACTAATTTTCTTTTAATAAAGTTAATACTTTATACTTCTAAAATTTTATACTTCAAGTAAATTATTTTCTTTTCTTATGTATTGAATATCAAATAAAGACGATCCTAATAAACATGTAGAGTTTTCACAAAAAGCAAAATTCTTAATTTCAACGATTACATTATTTTTTAGTTCTACAAATCTATCTGCAATTTTTGAAATATCTAAATAATAATTATTTGTTTGTATTTTTGTATACTGTGGAGATGAGCAATTATTTATCAAAGGTCCATTAAAATGTTCCATCAATAGTTTTACAGAAGAATTATCATTTGAAATATTAGAGAAAGTACATTGATCAGTAATATTATTTTCCTCAAGCACACGATGTATTACTTGTTGTAAAGGCAGAGTAGATTTACGAATCTTTTTCTTTAATTGCTGCATATAATTTTCAAAAGGAAAAGCACTAAAATTATCAAGTGAGCCATATAATTTAACACAGTCACTTAAATGCAGAAAGTTATGTATGTTGTTTGATACTGTGGCGGTCAGCTGTCCGCCACGTGCGCGCGACCGTACATACGCTACACGAATAATATGACGGGAGGCGCGCGGCGCGCAGCACGGATAGTAGCATAATATCGATCGGCGCGTGACATGAGTATTGATCGGCGGGATAGTTCGGCGCGCACCGCTGCGCGGCGTATCTCTCTCGTAAGTAAGGTTCGACATCGATCCCTATATAAAGGGCAGCTCAGCTGGGCCTCCCCAGCGATCTTCGAGAACGCCAGTCAGGGCGTGCTACCTACCGAGACCCCTAACATAATTCTCTTTTGGTACGAAGCGTTGCTCTACTCAGGGCCTTTGTAGATACGGAGCGTTGCTCTCCTCAGGGCCTTCGTCTATACCTGCTTGGCAGGGCGTTAACTATCTACGGTAAAGAGTCAACCGACACCCTGCCGCGGAAAGGTTTCCGGGGTCGTCGCGACCCAGCCCGTCGAGCAACTCCATATCCGGTGGAGACCAATGCGCTGCCTTCTCCTACCACGGCTCCTGCTCCTGAGATCAAGGCGCTGCCTTGTTCATCTCGAGCTCCTGCTCCTGAGACCAAGGCGCTGCCTCCTCTGACTACGGCCTCGGCACCGACTCCTGTTTCTGTGACCAAGACGAAGAATCGCATCCTGATTACCAAGGTAGAAACTCTACCTCCTGGGAAACGTATCCTGCAGACTAAGTCCAAGACGAAGTGGAGATTCACCCTGATTTCCAAGTGGGGTCATACTGACCCAGCAACACTGAAATCGGTGGAAATCAAGTCACCATCTATTCCAAGTCCGACTCCAGTCCTACCGAGCCCTACACCAGCTATAACTCCTGTTCCTGAGGCTACGACGCGGGATCCGATCCTAACCTCCAAGGTAGAGACCTTCCTACCTTGGAAGCTCGTACCCATCTCTACTCCGGCTCCCAAGGACATACCGGCTTTTGAGATCCAGGCGAGGGACTCTATACCGATCTTCAGGATAGAAACCTTCCTACCGTGAAAACTCTATCCGATTGACATACCACCACGAGCTACACGTGTTCGACGCCCACTTCATCCTATCGATCTGGAGAACTCTGTGGCAACTCAAACAGACCACATTTTTAAGACGCCTACACGACCTCGATTTCTTCAGACCCAACTGAGTCCCATTCCATCCACTCCAAAAGGCAAGCCTAGGACTCCCGGACGGAACCTGGTGGTCCCGCGAGAAATTATTTTCGAGAAGAAGAAATCAATTATCAAACAATTATTCAAAGAATAGTAATGCATATATTACACTACACAAGGATAACTTACACCAACACACACGACCATCTACACATTCATATAGAAGAGATATTTATTTTGTACAGAGAGCATGAATAAACCTAGCGAGATTATACCCAATTGAACGTTTCGTTATTTGTGGGAACAACGCACCTTAACCTAATCCTAACCTACAACCCCACAAATACAAAGTCCGGACCATAAATTTTATTAGATTGACAAATAAAATGGTTCATCAAACTGTTAGCATATAATATATAATTTTCAAATCTCGAATAATATGGACTTATCATTAAAGAACTTGCAAGACTTAATGTAACAAAATGGTTATACATTTTAGACGATAAGACATCTTTTAAAACTATAGGACCAGCATATAGTAAAAAAAATCTGAATTCTGTAGCTTTGTATCTTTTACACTCAAGTATGGAACGTGTTTTCTTAGAAAATTCATGAGGAATATATCGCTTTAGTTTTAAAAGATTTTCCGAAATGTTATTAACATCACGAGCTCGTAACTTATAAGGTGGTTTACCGTAAATCCATCCGTATCGTTTATGACAAAGGATTCTTTTCATGCCACCTAATGGAAGATTATGCATATAATCTATAGGTACGTTATCTATCATATTAAAGTTTGGTATTTGTAAAAACATACTTTTACTAATATGATGCTCTGGTTGAGCAGCAGTTCTAAATGAAGTATCAGTTCTTTTGCAAATGCGCTCTGTTTCAGGGAAACATAATACATTATTAATCATTTCACCTTCTTGGTCACATTTTGTGCACGAATAATGACCTGTATGATCAAGAGACACGGTAGTGTCTCGCGCCAAGTACACGCGGAGCGAGACCGACCGTGACTCTTTTACGCGACGCGACGGGTTGCGAGTACCCGAGATGTTGAGATCTCGATAACGAGTGAACGGATCAAGTTCTAAGTAGGCTTGATCGATAGCTTGGGGTCCAATGGGGGGGGGGGGGGTTCTCTCATAATATTTCGCTACGTGCCCTACGAGCGGAGATATTGCGACGCAAAGTCCAAATGGGAAAATTTATTTTTAAGATACTCCTCCTAACGCCGACGTCTCAATATTATTATGATTATCAGAGAAACGTCCCTTTCACTTTTTCGACGCTGGCGGCGCAGGTATCGCCAGTTTCGATATCGCGCGCGTATTTCAAAATTAGGTCGATAGACTTATCGGTCAGGAGGAAGATTTCTATTTAGGTAAATTAGGTATAATATATAATATATATTGAGTCAACGGAAAAGAAGGTTCTCTACGCTTGGCAGAAAGTGCCGCTAGGGAATTTTTAAGTCGATTCTTATGAATCAAGCTTGATATAATATATATGAAGTCAACGGAAAAGAAGGTTCTCTACGCTTGGCAGAAAGTGCCGCTAGGGAATTTTTAAGTCGATTCTTATGAATCAAGCTTGAATTCGATGTCTAGGTATCCCAGGTTGTCGATGACGAGGTCCAGATAGTGCGCTTCATAGTTTTCGGTGTCCAGGTGTAATAATACGTTGAATTCGATGTCTACGTGTCCCAGGTTGCCGATGACGAGGTCCACATAGTGCGCTCCGTAGTTTTCGGTGTCTACGTGTATTAATACCTTGAATTCGATGTTTACGTGTCCCAGGTTGCCGATGACGGGATCCAGATAGTGCGCTTCATAGTTTT
>NW_020219855.1:0-1515 GCF_003070985.1 Temnothorax curvispinosus | reverse complement strand
TCCCAGGTTGCCGATGACGGGATCCAGATAGTGCGCTTCATAGTTTTCGGTGTCCAGGTGTAATCGTACGTTGAATTCGATGTCTACGTGTCCCAGGTTGCCGATGACGAGGTCCACATAGTGCGCTCCGTAATTTTTGGTGTCTACGTGTATTAATACCTTGAATTCGATGTCCACGTGTCCCAGGTTGCCGATGACAAGATCCAGATAGTGCGCTTCATAGTTTTCGGTGTCCAGGTGTAATCGTACGTTGAATTCGATGTCTAAGTGTCCCAGGTTGCCGATGACGAGGTCCACATAGTGCGCTCCGGTGTCTACGTGCATTAATATCTTGAAATTGATGTCTAGGTGTCTCAGGTTGTTGATGACGAGGTCCACATAGTGCGCTTTGTAGTTTTTGGTGTCTAGGTGTATTAATAACTTTAAATCTGAATGTAGGACACATAGATATCGAATTCGAGGTATTAATACACGTAGACACCGAAAACTACGGAGCGCACTATGTGGACCTCGTCATCGGAAACGTGGGACACCTAGACATCGAATTCAACGTATTATTATACCTGGACACCGAAAACTATAGAGCGCACTATCTGGAACCCGACATCAGCAACCTGGAACACGTGGACATCGAATTCAAGGTATTAATACACCTGAATACCGAAAACTATGAAGCGCACTATGTGAACCTCGTCATCGGCAACCTGGGACACCTAGACATCGAATTCAAGCTTGATTCATAAGAATCGACTTAAAAATTCCCTAGCGGCAGAATCAAGAGACACGGTAGTGTCTCGCGCCAAGTACACGCGGAGCGAGACCGACCGTGACTTTTTTACGCGACGCGACGGGTTGCGAGTACCCGAGATGTTGAGATCTCAATAACGAGTGAACGGATCAAGTTCTAAGTAGGCTTGATCGATAGCTTGGGGTCCAATTAGGGGGGGGGGTTCTCTTATAATATCCCGCTCCGTGCCCTACGAGCGGAGATATTGCGACGCAAAGTCCAAATGTGAAAATTTTTTATTAAGATACTTTTTCTTTTATCTACTTCTAACGCCGACGCCTTATATGACACTACAAAAAGGCGTGATATCCGTACAAAATTACCTTTTTCAAAAAAAAGGTAAAAAAATGCGCCAAGTACACGCATAGTAGTACATATGTATTATGTTGTTACCTCGAAAAAAACAAAGTGGTAGTATTATACCTCGAAATAACACCCTGTACATATTGTTTATACAATGCGTAATACTGCAAAAAGGCGTGATATCTGTACAAAATTACCTTTTTTAAAAAAAAGGTAAAGAAAGGCGCCAAGTACACGCATAGTAGTGTATATGTTGTTACCTCGAAAAAAAACAGTGGTAGTATTATACCTTAAAAAAATCTGAGTAACAAGTGGTAGACAAAATCTTTGTATCTTGAAAAATCTCGAAAAAACCTAAACAGTAGTATCTTCACCTCGAAAAAAAAAACAAAGTAGTAGTATTATACCTCGAAAAAACCTAAGTA
>NW_020219854.1:0-2060 GCF_003070985.1 Temnothorax curvispinosus | reverse complement strand
GTTATGGTTAATTATTTACTGGCAAAATAAAAGTTTTTCTAATGTATTTTCTATCTTACATTGTGTTTTTATTTAAAAAAACAATATTACCTTGAAAGAAGATTCCTTTGAAGCTTCAATATTTTCAGGTATATACGTCGACTTCATCGCGGTAACCACTGTCTCAAAGAACCTGATGTTTGTTTCAGTTACTGAAAAAAGAAAACATGGTTAATAATAAGACTATATACTTTTTTAAATAGAGCAAAAATTAGTAACTGCAATAACTGAAAAAAAATAATCTATTACATCATAATAGTTCCAGAGCCTTTTTATCACCTAAAATAACACTACGATTAGAATAGCTCTTTAAGTACACATTTTTCTGATAGAGATAAAAGTTCAATAAAGATAAATGTCTACCAGGGAATCTTCTATATGTACCAGAATACGTTTACTTTTACTGTTTAATAATACAATTACAGAATGACAAATCCAAATAAAATTTTCAAGATAAATGAATTAAGTAACATTGATTGATTTTATAAGTTATATTCAAGAATAATAATTTGTGAAGGTAGTTCTCCCGGTCCTTGTACTAGAGAAAATCGATTTTCTCTAGTACAAGGTTCTCTAGTACAAGGTTCTCTAGTACATTATTAGTTTCGTCCAAACTTCAGTCCAAAATCTTAAATAAAAATTTTAACTGTCTTGCTAGTCAAAATTAGTCAAAACAAAACGATGTTTTACCTGTCGATGTGTCTACCCACTTCAGAGACGCAATACAGCCTTCTGTGCGATACTTTTTCGGCACGCAAGTGAGATCAACAATGTCACAGAGGCTAGCTTCTCCCTTCTTTATTTTCTCGCTGTTTTTCGATTTCCAAATTATAGCAGCTCATTGCTCCTTTACCTTGGGTTTCGGCATTATGTATGTGTACGAATAATATCTAAATAAACCAAAAATTATAACTTAGCAATGATAAATGGCACAGTATCCATTGCAAAAATAAAAATAAATCGCACGAAGCAACTACATCGGCATCGACCTCTTGCCGCTGGAGATCGAAGGACGGTAGCATATATTAAAACGCACTTCTCGATCTGTACAATGTTGTGGCGTATAATATTTTGCTGTCACTATTGTATCCGAGGAACACTCAATTCTTAATATTACTTTTACTTACCTTAGAGATGTGACGAAAATTCTTGCGATGTCCTTTCTTAGGACATATATTGCGAGTCTGCGTGAAAATTCCCGGCCAGCCGGTGAATATACGACACGATTTACGTGACGACGTGCGACTGTGTCGCACGATGGAGCTCATCACCGGCGCCCGAGGATCGAATATACCGGTATCACTGGAGGTCTTGGCAAGGGCACGTATAGCAACAGCAACAGCAAAGCTCGCGCGAATTAGCACACCGCTGCTGCCGCGCGGCCCGCGCGCGGCGGTTATCATTTGTCAAACGCACTTTCTCGCGCCATGCGCGCAGAGCGACTCAACGGATGGGTCGGCAACGTCGGCAACATATAGACAATTATAGGTTCTACAGAGGATACACGGAAGTTTACGGGAATAGAGTGTACGGAGGCTCTATCGAAGTTTTAGAAAAAAGTATTTCGAAGGTTCTATAGAGGGTCCACGGAGGCTTACGGGAATAAATGCCTACGTCGAATTGTAGGGAGGGTGAACGGAAAGCACACATGACACGCGTACGGAGAGTCTGCGGAGTGAGCGCGGAACATTAGGACGCGTACGGAGAGTCTGCGGAGTGAGCGCGGAATATTAGGACGCCTACGGAGGGTACGTGAAATCATCGCACAAGCTATGAATTGTAACGAGATTAAATGGAGGTTCGATCATAGTCAGAGGAAGTTTGAGGAGGGTCCCAGGAGTGATTTTTTCATGACAAAACCTTAAAGTAGAGTCTAAATAGGTTATAAGCAGGGTGCACAGTACGGCGGCATATGCTCTTTCAAAGAATTTCGAGTGAACGCAGGGTATTCGGAGAGTTAAATTTTGACTCGGGGGTTGAATAACGGCGGTGCTGTTGGAGGTAGCGGGGGTGGTGGTGGT
>NW_020219853.1:18488-31022 GCF_003070985.1 Temnothorax curvispinosus | reverse complement strand
TTATTATTATTATTATTATTATTATTATTATTATTATTATTATTATTACAAAATAAAAATAATTATTACTTTTAGTGGCCAGATATAGGATGAAGAAAAGTTGATTTTATTAAATAAATACATAGTTATTAATTTAAAAGTAAAAAATTTTTTATTATTAATTAATGTAATTTAAAACAAATATCACTCATTTGCCAATTTTAACATCTTTTTTGTGGCCTCGAATTTTTTAGCAAAAGCAATGTGCAAAGTCTTTTCCAGTATACGTATCAAGTATCAACAGTTTCGACTGGATCGAAGAGCAATACCAAATACTCCTGCAAACAAAATTTTTTTTTATAAAAACAAAGCTTTTTCTATAAAAAAGCAAAAATATGTTAATTTAATTTAGAATATTTAGAAACGCGTGACATTTATTTGTATAATATTATCGTACCGATATTATCTCAGTGATATTACAACAACGATAATATTGCATTTAAAGAACAAATTATATCGCTGCGAACCACACGGTTATAAAGAAAAACACAAAACAGAAACATTAGCGGACCCTTCCCCCACCACCAGAGTTATCCAACCTGTATATACAACCGTGGTCGAGAACGGAGCTCTCGCGGCCCTTCGCGGGCCCGTTTTGGGAGCCTTCGGTTTGCACGACGCGTATCGACCAATCATTCGCGTTTCCGGGATCATGCGATCCCGGCATGACGGATCGATACGCGTCGGGAGAAGCTTTGCGGTCCGGGTGTACGCGGGGAGCGGCGCGAAATCCCTTTGTTCGGAGGGCGACACCCGGATAGCGTCATTGGTATGCTATTGATGCGCGATCGCAATGATTTATCGAAATTACGGATTACGGAACAAATATTATATTAAGATTACCGTAATATTAATTCTAACATTTATTTAAAGTTCTTATTGATGTTTTATTTCTATTACAGGCAACATGTTTTCAATAAATATGCAATAGTAATAAAATATCTCAATATTTATTGCTTAATTAATATTTAGATTGCTTTTATAGACCAAGCTTGGACAACTTTGAGCTCCAGAACCACGACACTTCTTTTCTATCCACGAAAAGTAGGGGAGTGTCGTGGCTCCGGAGTTCGAAGTTGCCCAGGCCTGTTATATACTAATCTGCATTGGGGAATAATTCACTAATTTATCATAAAAAAAGTTTTATTTATATAAAAATAATATATACCATATATTACAGTTTTCAGTTTATCACAATAATATCTTTGATCTCACGATAAAACTTATCTTTCAAATAAAAAAATCAGATTTCTGTCTCAAATTCAGGAAAAAATGTATTTTAAGGCAAGATCAGATGTGGTCTCACATCTTCGTCGTTGATCCTTGAATAAAAACTAAACGTGATAATGAGAAACAATGTCAAGCCAAATAATTTTATCAAAATCTTCCTTTTTTATTCGAAATGTGTCCCCTCGAATGAGGGTGTTAGTGCCTTCGACCTTATCCTTTTAGATCATATAGCACAAATCACTATTTCTAATGTATAAAAACTTTCTTTTTACTATCGCCTAGACCTATGTATTTTTCTTTCTACAAACTTTCTAAAACGGATTATTAAACCACATACAGGTCTTTTAATCCTTAAACTTTTGGATTCTTAAACCACAAATCCTTAAACCATTTACTTCCTCTTAATCAACCCTTACAGGGAAATAATAAGTTAAATGAGGACTGTATATGCGGGATGCAGACTGAGTCGAGATCAAACCAATTACCAAACACAATTTTACGCAATTTTAATAAATTCTGAGACATAAAACAGCATTTAATATTGCAAGTAATATTCAAATACATTTTGATTTTTGAAGGACATACGACATACCATATTTAAAAACTTTACCGACAAAATTCTACCTTCTTTTAGAAAGTTTATATATATTGTATTGGTTGCATATAGAATTACAAATGCTTTTACATAATAAAAATAGGTGTAAATTAATTAGAGCATTTGCTCAATATATCACTGTAGCAGCCAGTGGTTCCCTGTAAAGGGGTCAGGAGAAATAATAATATTATACTCTCGATTACCGTGTCACTCTCTCTGGGCGTGCCCATCTGTCTGTATATTCTACACTCTCCATGTACTACTTACACTCTTATACACTACAATCCCTTTCTTATTTTAATTTGAAAATAAAGTTATTTGAATGTTTATTGCGCTAAAAGATACTTCTTTGGCGATTGTATTAACTATACGCAATTTGACTTATAAACTAATGCCTGTATTATTTTGATTAAATATTCTTAATCCTAAATTAACCATTTATATATATATATTCTGTCTCTATTTCTTCTTTGGTTGTCTCCAATCTCCAACTTCTTAAATTACGCTTTCTTTTTCTTCTGTGGATTTTGCATCATTCTCTTTATCAATTTTCTTATATATCTTCCATTCCTCTTCAATTTTCTTGAGATGTACGACATTCCTCCTGTATTCTTGTCCTGTCTCATCATTCCTTACTTTGTATTCGTTTCCTTTTTTTCCAATAACAGTGTGCGGTGTTGGATTAAAATTTGGAGTAAGTTTGTTTCCTTTTATCATGTTTTCCGTATAGACCCTGTCTCCTTCTGAAATTGTACTTTCCGACGCCTTCCTCTTCAAATCACTATAACGTTTCCTTCTTCTTTTTGTATTTTGTCTCTATCTCTTACTTCTGGATCTTTATCCTGATTTTCTATGTCCACAATTGATGGAACTTTGTCTCTAAATTGTCTTCTGAAAAATAATTCAGAAGGTGATTTACCAGTGACAGAGTGTAGAGTGCTGTTATACATCATGAGGTAAGTATAAAGTTCTTGTTTCCAATCCTTTTTTTCTATCTGACTAATTTTAAGCCTTTTTGAGATGTCCCTATTTTGACGCTCAATCTCTCCATTTTGCTGTGGCCAATATGGTATAGTGTTGTAAAGAATAATTCCACATTCCTTTCAGAAATTAGTGAATTCTTCGCTTACAAATTGTCTTCTATTATCTGCTGTCATTGTAACAGGATAACCATTCCTGGAGAAAATTTCTTTTAACATTTTTATTGTTTCGTTGGATTTAATGATTTTTTATGTTTTAATCTCTTTATACCTACTAAAGTAATCTATCATTACTAAAATATAATCTCCGCTAGGTAAATGGCCTAAATAATCAATAGCTACATCTATCCATGCGGTTCCGACGATAGCACTCGACGTTTCATTGGGTTTGGAGCGTTAGGCATCATTACTAATGTACATGTCGTACCAGGTACCTAAGTCGTCTACAGACAATTCCGAGTCTCGACATCAAACTCGCGAAACTCATGTTCGACCGTTAGACGCCGTGCCGTTGTAAGCGGTGAGATCCCGACGACGGGCAGAGGCGCCGTACGGCAAACCCTTTGCATGCCTTAACTTTCTTTTCAGCGTCGCTATCGATCTTAGGCCACCATACTTTTGTACAAAGTCTTGCTTTCATTGCTGCTATGCCTGTATGTCCCTCGTGGGCCGAATCAAGAACTTGTTCACGCAATGTACGAGGAATTACTATTCTTGTACCTTTGAGGAGAATACCATCGTGGAATGTTAATTCTGTTTCAAATATGTTATAAATTTCTACCGTCTTCGCCCATTGTCCAGTAAATAATCCTTCTCTTACCCTGCGAATCTCTTCGTCTTCTTCTGAATGTTTCCTAATATCTGTTAGACGTACTGGGCAGGAATTTTCAATTATCAGATTAATATAGCTTCCATTATCAAACGGTTCTGTATGAGTGTTCCTACACAATCGTGAAAGAGGATCTGCTATATTCGTTTTCCCTCGCCGATACACTACTTTGTAATTAAATACCTGTAGTCTTAACCCTCATCGTTCTATTCTGGCACAAGATTTTGATTTTAGACCAAATATAACTTCCAGAGGTTTGTAGTCGCTGATGAGTTTAAAGTTGTCCTTTCCATAGAGGTATATTGCAAAATGCTCCACTGCCCATACTAGTGCCAAAGCTTCTTTTTCCGTCTGGCAATATCTCTTCTCGCAGTCGGTTAAACTTTTATTTCCATACGCGATTATTCTTGCAAGCCCCTTGAAGTCATTTTGTATAAGAATTGCTCCGAGTCCGACAGGACTAGCGTCAGCTATTACAGTGGTCTCATCTTTTGGATCGTAATATCCTAAGGTTTTTATCTCGCTTAATGCTTCCTTCAGTTTATTAAAAGCCGAATTCCAATAACGTGTGATATCAGCTTGTCTGCTCAATTTTAAACGTAATATCTTCCTCAAAGGTTCTGTTGTTGTTGCTAGATTTGGAATCCATTTACCTACGAAATTTATAAGGCCTAAAAAACTTTGTATCTCTTCAATTGTGTTGGGACGTCTAAATTGCCGTATTACATCAATATATTTTGCTAAAGGCCACATTCCTTGTTCTGATAAGTCGTGGCCTAAAAATTGTATCCTCGTAGTTTTGTACAGGCACTTGTCCTGGTTCAGCAATACATTGTTTTGCTCTAGAATGTTCAAAACGTAAGCCAGCCTTTTGTCATGCTCTTCTTCATTTCTTCCAAATATCACTACATCATCAATAAAGTTTACTGTGCCCTCACATGTGAGAAGTATTGTTTCCATAGTTTTCTGGAATATTTCTGGTGCACACGTTATCCCAAACATTAAGCGCTTGTATCGATATAATCCTTTGCTTGTAATAAACATTTTCACATCTAACTTTGAGAAGTATTTGGCCTTCTTAAAACATGGTGATATTTGATCCATTGTGGGTAACGGATGGTTTTTTCTAATAATAGCCTTGTTTGCTCTTCTCATGTCGATGCAGATCCTAATCTTGCCGTTCTCTTTTAAGATTGGTACCATTGGAGATATCCATTCACTCGGGCCTTCTACTTTTTCAATTATGTCTTGGGTTGATGAGTTCTTCAATCTTCTTATTTACCTTTTCCTCCAGTGGAATAGGAATTCTCCTATACGGTTGCGCTACTGGTTTGACACTTTTATCGATGGGAATATCTACAGAGATATCTTTGAATTTAGGAAACGTTCCGATGGCATTTACTCGTGTTCCCAAATGTAAAACTCCTAATGTAATTGCGGTGTTTTTTTCCAATAAATTTTTTGTGCCTCCTTGTATCACGTAAAATGTGGCCTGTGTTTTCTCCCGTCCTATCGCAATGTTCGCTTGGAATGATCCACTAACGCTCAAAGGTTTCGTACTTCCATAAGCCATGAAGACTTGTTTAGGACTTTTCTCTTGATTTGACACCACGATCTTTCTTTTCTTCAGCTCCTCCCATGTACTAGCCGTAAGGAGATTACATTTGCTGCCCGAGTCGATTAACATCTCTGTGTGAACTCCTCCAATAATGCAGTCAATCATTGTATCGTCGTCAATGTGGAAAACGTAATCAACCTCTTCACTTTTGTCCTTCTCACTTTTGTCATCTTTCCTACTCTTTGATTTTGGATCCTTGTTTTCTGAGTCCTTCTGCTGCCATTTCCTTTTCCTCGTCCTACAGTGTTCTCTGAAGTGCCCCACGTATCCACACTTCATACATTTTCTATTCCAAGCTGGGCATTTTTTATCCTCGGATGTATGTTTTCCACTTCCGCATCGAGAGCAAATACATTTTTGTATCTTCTTTGCTTCTAATTTGTTAACTTCCGTTAGTGTAGCTTTGCCTGTAAACTCTTCGAGTTGCCTATTTACCGTTTCGAGGGTGTTTGCTTCCCTGATAATCTCTTCTAGAGAAAAAGAATCTTCTGTTGTTAGGATTTTCTTCCTTAACTCTGATAGAGTGCATTTTCCTGCTATCTGATCTATTAGGTGCTTTTCTAACTTTTTAAACCCGCATTTTGCTGCTTGATTCCTCAGTCTTAAAATAAATTTGTCAAATTTTTCCTGCGGTTCCTGCTTTATAAGCCTAAACACGTGTCTTTCGAAAACCCTGGTACTACGCGGAAGGAAATATTCATCTAATTTTAAGATAGTTTCTTATACGCGTCTGTTGTCTTGTCTGGGTCCGATTCGGTGTTAATCCCCGGTAGATTATAATATATTTCCTGTAGAGCCAATCCTCCACAGTGTAAAAGCGTGGCTCTTTGCTTTGTAGGATCGCTGATATTTGATGCTTGAAGGAACAATTCAAATGCTCGTTTCCATTTTTTCCCAGCGAACGTAGACCGAATTTGGATCCCCTGTGCAGTTAAAATTTTCCAAGACTGGGATTGATGCCATTCCTCCGTGTCTGTAATTTTAAAATAGAATGACCATCTGCTAGGTTAGGTTTACTACCTTCTTTCTTATATTTTATTGCATAATTACGTAGTATTTGCTATTAAAACAAATTTCCCCGTCGTAGCTCTAATGTTAACTACCGATTTATATTGCGTGGCCCTTTGGCTTTACAGATTTGCGTTATTTCGCTTTACAGATTTATACTGCGTGGCCCTAATACCGATTACAGATTTGTACTGCATGGCCTTTTGGCGTCATTTTGCCTTACAGATTTATACTGCATGGCCCTAATACCGATTTCAGATTTATACTGCATGGCCCTTTGGCGTCATTGCGCCTTACAGATTTATACTGCATGGCCTTATGGTATTTACTGCGATGCAGAGACTTAGTTTCAATTACTCAAAACCAGTCATTTTGTTATTATCAATGCATGGCCTTTATTCGTATTCGCAAAAGCCCTACAACATGACCAGCGGTTTCATGTTTTCCTTCTTTATAGATGGTTTAACCTGTTTTAAGTTATAACTTACCGTTTCTTGCTTTGCTTTCTAGCCTAGCCTCTATTACGCCCTCAATGAGTTTGCTAATTATACTATCAATTCGATTTGTCTTTCACCTCGTCGCCAATTGTAGCAGCCAGTGGTTCTCTGTAAAGGGGTCAGGAGAAATAATAATATTATACTCTCGATTACCGTGTCACTCTCTCTGGGCGTGCCCATCTGTCTGTATATTCTACACTCTCCATGTACTACTTACACTCTTAAACACTACAATCACAAAAATGATTTAAAAATTTCAAAGTAAAGATCTCGAGCTGTCAGTGTATAAATATTTATCTGTTACAAAAATTGTACAACTTTTATATATTATCAGTATGTTTGCCCTGTTAAAGAAAATTGTAAAAAAATATTACTGTACCATTTCCATTAAATTTAAAAGCTCAAAAATTTATAAAAAGTTTGCAAAAAGATTTTTATATATAAATACTTAAGGGGATCCTGGAGTGACAGCGACACTGACATTATCGGTCTAAGCAATATCTTTGAATTGACTGAACAGAATGGAAAATCCTTTTACACGATTAAAGTACGCACAAAGATGTAGAGGGCTGTACATCATTTTTTCTGATAAACTAAAAAAAAATTTATTTTTATAAATATTGTCCTAACCTGACGACAATATTTGCTTTATACAAAAATTCTGCAGTTTTTTTTATAGAAAATAGTGATACAGTCCTCTACAAAAAACTGTCAGGAATAATATCGTGCAATTAGAAGTAAGATTTGAAGCCTAAAAAAAAAGATATTACTTAGACCAGTGGAAGATGCAAGGTTAGGTGCTCTCCCAGCAAACGCAAAAGGATTAAAAGATATTAAAATTTTTTAATACCTTTGAATCCCTTTTTGGCAGAATTAGATGAAATTAGATGGGATTAGAAATGAGATGATCCAATCCCATGGAATCCAAAAAAGAAATTTTAAATTCCATCCAATCCTATGGAATCCGTAAAGGTTATGAAATTGCATGGCATTAGATGGTTTAGGAAACGTCTCGCGCCTCCGTTGGGCGACCAAGCGCCGTTGTTCATCGGTGAGCTTTTGTATGCCTAAGGGCATTACACGCACTACTGCCGACGGGCAATTAGCCCAAAAATGAGATTTGTAAGATCTGTCAGGCACCGTAGGGGGTCCCTTTACATAGCGGTCGAGACGAAACTTTGAACTCGAGAAGATGCCCCGGCGATGCGACGCCTAGCGGCGTCAACGCGAACTGCCGGTAATGCAGATATTGCGCGGGCGTGTACTATTGTTGGCACGTACCGCTACAGAGTTCAACACGGACACTTTTCAATCCCTATCCTGGCATTCAATGGTATTCATTTTATTGTCAGAATAGACGGAATTCAATGGAATTCAATATGAAAATTTTTAATTTTTAGTTTGGCATTCAATGGTATTCATTTCGTTAACGGAATCAATGGTATTCAATGGAATTCATCACGAAACTTTCCAATCCCTAACCTGGCATTCAGTGGTATAATATTTTTGTGTCGGAATTGGATGGGATTCAAAAAAGACAAATTCTTTCCAAAATAAGGAATTTCATGATATTGAAACTATTTCAATCCCTTTTTTGACAGAATGGAATTCGGAAAGTTCTTAATTAAATTCCTGGCAATCCCGTTTTAATTCTTTTCAATCTTTTTTTGTTTGCTGGGCTGTATGTATGTGTAAGAATCGATGAGCACTTCTTTATCGACCCTGATCGAGTTTGCCTGCGCTCTGTATGTATGTGTAAGAATCGGTGAGCACTTCTTTATTGACGCTGATCGAGAACCGTAAGGGGATCCTGCAGCCGTATGATTTACCGACATTATCGTTAATAGATGGATCTTTTAATTGGCTTCATAGAATTGTAAAAATCTTTTACAGATTTAAAGTCCGCACAAAAATCTAGGGTGCAAAAGGCGATTTTATATCAAAAGCACCAAAAAATTAAAAATATTACTTATTGGGGCACATACACAGCTGTCACCTGACGACAATATTTGCTTAAAACAAAAATTCTACTGTTTATACGTACATAATGTTTATCATCCACCCTTGGGAAAACATGTAGGAATAATATCGTGTAAGTAGAAGTAAGATTCAATGCGTACAAAAAAAAAATCCATCTAATAATTATTTTAGTAATGCAAATACAGATGCAGGATGACAAGACGAGCAGCAACAGTAGTTGCCGGATCTTGCGGAAGATGGCGAGCAATCGAAAAAAGGACAGATGTCATTTCGTTAGACAAAGACAGATATAGGGAAAACAAAATTAGAAAGGTTGACATTATCGACATCGAGGAAATCGCCAGTCACTGCAGGATCCCCTTAAGCTTTCTGATAAATATGGTAAAACAAAGCAACACACATTTATATATAGAAGATCTGTATGCATAAAAGATTTGAACAATGTAGTGTGAATACGTTAGTGCTGCTTATTTGATATGACGTTTGGATAATTTTGTCTGTATGTTACTGACACTTTTAGAGTTTTTCATCTATTTTTTATCTAATAAATTGTCATAAACAAAAAATATATGCATATATGTTACGCTACAATCAAAATAACTATAAACATGGTAGATACAGATAATGCGCAATTACTATTTTTGCTATAGGCACTACATTGAAAATAATACCAAATCGGTAAAAATTACAAGTCCTGGTGATCTCTTTGTCGACTCTAAATTGCAAATATTATATTTACTACTCTTGGAGAGAAAGGGAGAAAGAGGGAGAGAAAAGGGCGGGAGAGAGAGAGGGAGAGGAGATATCTCTTACAGTCTTTTCTCTTAATTCTTAAATTTTTAAAGTCTGATTTTATTCTGTAAATTTATATCTACTACGATTATGTAACTACTAACCGGAAATGTTATTTGTAAATGTTTATAGAATTAATTAATTATAATTGTGATAAGCAGCTTTACTTACAACTTGCATGAAAGCTTCTTGATCAGTTTTTAGCGTATCTTCAAAAGTCAGAAAATTGTTAATAAAAGATAAGGGGAGATATTGTCCAATCTTTGTATTTTGTACAATACTTTCTTTAGAATATTGCTCAGCCTCGCGGCCCGAGTACATCAAGAATATGTTCGATCCTTAATACTTTGGTATATTTTTTTCTTCTGCAAATCTCTCTCTTATATAGGTCGAAAAATAGATCTTGAATAACTACCTATTTACAGCACATATATACTACGTTTACGCGAGCGTTACTTCTGTAGTAACTTACGATAATTTCTTCGCGTAAACGAGTGACATATCGTAAGTTACTACAGAAGTAACGCTCACGTAAACATAGTAATAGATAAATGAGTTCTTATCATTAATATGCAAGTTTTAGAATATAATAATTACTTACCCATATAAAAATATTGTATACAATTAAGGGGACTAGGCAGTCAGAAAATCGATTTTTTTTTATTGTATGTTTCGAAAGTACTATCCTTCCCGAGTAAAATGCCGTTTGGTTCATGTTAAAATTCGCAAAATTAAGGATTTGACAGCCAAAAAGGTCGAGCGCTCCATAGGCAGCGTGCGCGGCGAACGAAACTTTAAGGGGACTAGGCAGTCAAAAAATCGATATTTTTTATTGCATTTTTCGAAAGTACTATCCTTCCCGAGTAAAATGCCGTTTGATTCATGTTAAAATTCGCAAAATTAAAGATTTGACAGCCAAAAAGGTCGAGCGCTAGCGTGCGCGGCGAACGAAACTTTAAACGCGTTTTTCTCGAAATCTTTTTTTCTCTTCGTTTTGCAGTAATTGCAAAAAGACGGAGATTCAAATCGATTTAAAAAAAATTGAGCATATGTAAAACATATATAGTTAAGGCCTGAACCTACGCATAAGTCTGTAAAAACTTCTGTTTTGACAAAAAAAATAAATAAAATAAAATAGCTCTTTCTTTTCAATGAAAAATCACGTTTTTTTACATTTGCAGCTGTCATTTCTTTAATTTTGATTTTTTTCTTTTTTAAATAGGTTCAGTGCAGAATGAGGTTTTATAGAGTGCCAAATTTTCCAGGAAAAATGTACAATTCAATTTTTTATGGCCAGGATCACTGCAAAACCACAACGGCACCAAAAAAACCGCCTATGTATCAGAAGACTGTAGCGCCGTCATATATACATATATATTATTTAAAAAAATTTTTTTCTTTACTGTTTTTGGTACTAGTAAACATTACCTAAAAGTACTAGTCACAATTTGTATTTATTTCCTTGTAATTAATTCCCAAAAAAGGTTAAATTTTTATCAAATCTGACTGCCTAGTCTCCTTAAAAGCGCTCAACAGCACAAGCACAAACGTACGTATATGTATATGACACACTCACGCATCATACGTATGTAAGATAATGCGACTACAGTCTCCAGAACTACTACTGCTTCCAATTGGCTGTCGCGACAAGCGTGCGTCTGCTCATGATTTTGACGCGCTCAAACAACTGAAAATAATCGGCAGTAAATTGCAAGAAAATAGCAAATAATTCCACTATATAGCTTCTACCGATACCCAAAGATCGTTATTTGTAGTTAACCTAAATTATAGGTTATAGATTATCATATCAGCTACTATTCATAGTACGTATGGTTAATTGAGTTCTTATTATTAATATACAACTTTTAGAATATAATAGTTACTTACTTATATATAAATATACTGTAAATAAAGAGCACTCCGCACTGCTCGATCCATACGCGTGTATACGCACTCACGCATCGTACGTAAGATAATAATGTACCCATCATGGCTGTCGCGATGAGCGTTGCGCACAATATAAAACAATAACATTCTAACAACAGAAAATTAATATATTACCAACGTTATTTCCAAGTCCAAATTACAAGGAATTTTGAACTGTTGCATTGATCTCAAATAAATGTCAGAGTAAAATATTTTCTGTAACGTTTTTAAAATATTTTAACAACATTCAGAAAAATCATATTACGAAATAATATTTTTCAAATATGTGTATAATATTATTAAAAAATGTTTAAAAAATACACATAAAGTCAATATTTCTAAACGTTAATTTAATGTTTTTTGCTTACTCGGCAAGAATGTCCATAAATGTCTATAAATGTGTATAATAAATTGGCTAACATATAAAAGATCATACTTCTCGGAAAGACTGCTTGCGCACTTCTGACCTACTCGTTATTTCGTACCTGTATACATGTGTTTGTTTTCTACCCCTCTTTTTCACGCTCTACACTCGTGACTAGACAACGGGAATATCCTAACGCCTGCTTTCAAATTAAGATTACTTTATCTAACACACAGTTTTCTAATATAACGTTGATACGAGCTTTCGATTTCGACCAGTCTGATTAAGATTGGTGCAGTCAATACTGAGATTTCGAAATTTTACATGTTAAAAATGTGAATTTTTCTCGAGATTTCAGTATTCTCAGCAAAAAGTTCAGATACAGTCACACGGATACGCGTTTACACTCACACAAACCCAGTTTGTCCCTCAAAGTCAGTGCACTCAGTGCAACCACATTTACCCGCTTACATTCTTTGACGCTGATTAGTTATCTCGTTTGTGCGTTATATGCTGCTCGGGGGGGTATTTATCGCTCCCCGGATTCGCGATTGGCCTGTACGCGGGTGGTTCAAAGGACCAGAGGGGCAATCCTCTCACGATTTTGATAAATGCGAGTTAGGCGAATAAAGCGATTTAATCATGCGAAGCGACTCACCGTATCGCAGCCCGGTGC